>NW_017100341.1:75554-76466 GCF_001263275.1 Habropoda laboriosa | reverse complement strand
TGTGGACGTTGGCTGCGTTTTACGGTTCTTGAAAAATCGTTCTAAACTCGTCGTTTCCTTGATAAGTGGCTCGAGAAATTGGTAATAACTGG
Source organism: Habropoda laboriosa (assembly GCF_001263275.1). Lineage (NCBI taxonomy): Eukaryota > Metazoa > Arthropoda > Insecta > Hymenoptera > Apidae > Habropoda > Habropoda laboriosa. Next base: position 76,374 of record NW_017100341.1, on the reverse strand, counting down.
AGAGTTAGGAGGAGGAGGAGCGGTGAGAATTTGCAAGGAAAATCGTAATTCCCGCGCGGAATTGAATAATTTTGTACGGTTCGTTTGTAAACGAAGCCGGAACGAGATCTTCTCTCGATGAGAGGGAACACGACGACCTTGTCACTCTGGTTACCTCGTAGGCGAACTCCTGTGGTCGATTTCGCGCCTTGACCTTGTACAATCTGTGTTGCAAAAATGAAATTTCACTCTGTGGTATCGCGGGGCGAGATTAAAAGTCACGAGGAGAGTTTGTGTATGTTGGAGCATTCAATATGCCGCTCTTTGTTCTTCTTGGCTTCTCTCAAAGGGAGTGACATTGGTCGCTGAAAGTGGTTTATGGGGGAAGCTTGCGATGATTTTTATGAAATTATAAGTGGAGACAGTCATTCTGCAGAATCTACCCTTGTTAACGTTTGGAAAGCAATGAAAGTACGGCGCTGATTAGTGGGTAATGTTATGTTAATTGTTTTGGTACTTTTCGCAAGACTATTTTGTATACTTTTTGCAGTAAGATTTTTTTAGTAAATGAAAATCCTCCCGAAAGATAGTTTTGTTTATAAATGTGATAAAATTGCACCTGAAACGAAATAATCGCGATATAATTGCAGGTAAAAATTTCGTATATTTCCTGTAAAAAAAAAAAGAAACACTGTAGAGTGATTTCTTTAACAAATCAAAATTCACCCCAAAGCAGATAGTTCTTTTTATAATTGTGATAAAATTGCACCTGAAACGAAATAATTGCGATATAATTGCAGGTAAAAATTTCGTATATTTCCTATAAAAAGGCACCTGTAAA
>NW_017100341.1:68055-75419 GCF_001263275.1 Habropoda laboriosa | reverse complement strand
ATTCACCCCCAAAGAAGACAGTTTTCTTAATAATTTAGATAAAATTACACCTGAAACAAAATAATTGCCATATAATTACAGGTAAAAATTTCGTATATTTCCTATAAAAAAAACACCTGTAGAATGATTTCTTGAACAAATCAAAATTCATCCCCAAAGCAGATAGTTCTCTTTATAGCTGTGATAAAATTGCACCTGAAGTAACCGCGATCTAATTACAGGTAAAAATTTCGTATATTTCCTATTATAATACACACTTGTAAAGTGTTTTTTTTCTTTAGTAAATTAAAATTCGTTCTCAAAGAAGACAGTTTTTTTTAAATAATCGAGATAAAATTGCACCTAAACCATAATAATCGTGACACGATCACAAGTAACACAAAATTAAACAGAACCCCTATAGAAGCTTTGCCAAGTTTAAATGTTTAATGAGAAAGTGTAGAAGTATCGTTACTTTCGCATTTTTCATGCAGCCATACAGGGATTAAACTCGCGTTATTTTCGGTATTATGAATAGCCCCGGTGATAAATTAATGAACATAAGCGAATAATTAAATGTGCATTGGGAGCGCAGTAATGCGTGATAAATTATGAAAGTTTTAGCACGGCTGAATGCTAATAGTTGCGTTATAAATCCGGCAAGATGAATGAAACATTTTTCAAAGGATACTTTATAATGCATGCAAAAGGTCTCTCGATGCGTAACATTTAACCGTATGTTACGTGCCTTGAATGAATAAGAAAGAAAAAAGAAAAATAAAACACTATCAAAGTTCATCGCGAAAAACAGGAAGTGGTGGACGATTGATCCTTGTAATCTCGCAATGATTCGTTCAAACTGGTCGCGCAAACGACCAACATTTCGCATGTACATTTCGACTTAAGCAGATTACACGCAGCGATAAACATTCATAAAGGCGGATGCGCTACGTAGGCAAGTTAGGCGAGGACTGTGAGTCGAGAAGCTGTTAGAAAATTCAGACGTGGATTAAGCGTGATCCTCTGCTAGAAGATTTCGTTAAAACGTATTTTATCGTCGAAAGACTTTTATCATCTACGAAGACGAGAGAGAAAAATACACATAAAAATTCTCGTCAATTTAATTGACATTCTCGACGACGTTTATGTACTGTTACACCCTCAAATATTTTCCTTCTTAGTCCTTAGTTTCATCTGTATTTACAACGAGTCATCCACTTTCACCATTACTCATACTGGACTCTTCACCTTCCAACTCTCCTGCATAGTTGTTTAGATGCAAACTTCTCCCGACGGTTTGCCGACGTGAGAAAAGGTTTCAAACAAAATTCACGTCGATTCACCTTGGTTAGGTCGTTTCATTATTGACTGTTACGCCAAGGACTGGTTACACTATTTTCTATAATTTGAATTCGTTACTGGTCTCTTGGCGAGACTACTACTTGCTGCTGTCTCTTGTCGAGACTTCTATTTTGTACTGTGCCTTGTGGCCTTCTGCGTTGAACTGTCGCAAGCCTTCCTGGTCCATCTCCACGAAGGCTGCGTTCCTCGCCGAATCACCCTGATTGGTGATTTCCAAAACGATTTTCCACCAATCAGTTTTTCTCCGATGCATCGACACCCCCTTCCCGTTACGCCCTAAACGCGCTATTTTAGAGAAGGGATGCACAACGACCGAAAAGGTGTTCGGCGACGGAATGTTTGGGAATCCTGTGGAGTCTCCGCGAAGTCGAGCCTTTCTCGCGTGAAGTGGGCCCAGCCACGAGATATCGAGACCCACTTGTCCCTTGAACTCTTCGAGACTCCATGGCCTCTCGAGTCCTAGTGACCGAGTGTCGCACGCAACGCGGAAAGGGGCACCTTTGTCCGTTGAAAACAAAATACTTGCCAAAATACAGGATTCCCTTAGGTTTATTCTATTTTACGACTAAACAATAGTCACAACCCAAAGTCCATCTTCCCAGAACCCTTAAATAACCCTATTTTCTCCATTTCCGCGTTCATTCTCTATTTCACCACGCGCACGTCACGTAACGTCAAACTCTCCGTCAAATAAAGTTCTCTTTCTACGCAACGACGATCCTTAAGTGTTTTAATTCAGCGATACCCCAATATCTGCTCCGAGTTTCGAGGAATTGGAGCAAACCGGGCATCACAGTACAAACAACGAAATGAAAGTTTTACGGTGTATGTTTGTTTCGTATCGATGCACGGTAATTCTTTTAAGAATCTCGCGGAGTTGTAAGTTTAGGTTTTTTACTCGTTCGCGAGAGTGTGTCAGATGATTGCTCTTGTGAAATTAATTATTGACGAGGGAATATCTCGAATGTGATTGTCACAGATTTTTAGGAAATTTTGGTATATGGTAGTTTTTAAGAAAATATTCGATACGTGTTTTTTTATTATGGAAATTATCGACGTTGAAGGGGTGAAAATCGCCCTTAAAGTTGGAAATAGTGTGGGATCAATTCGTCAGGAAAAAAAGTATACACTCTCGCATGACAAACTCGAGCCTCGGCGCGCTACCTTCAACTGCCTTTTGTTCCGGGGCCCGCGTGCACTTTCTGCGCTTCGTTTTTCTTCGACACTCACACAGTGGGTCACACCGCGCCACACACGCACTCCACGCGTGTCGGACTCGATCGTCGGCGGATCCGTCACCACAATAGTATATTTAGGCAAGGGAAATATTAATCCAAAGATAGAGGAATATTATAAATTGAGGAATTTTGTATTTTTCCAGAAGAAATTTCAAAAAAAATTGTAAATTGTAATTTTGTTATAGAAAAATACACGACATAAAAATATAAGGCATTGGTTTACTGTGAAAGGGTGAAAATCGCGCCTTCGAAGTTGGAATTAAATAGTAGATATTAGGTCATTCCATAAGTTCGTTTCGGATTTTATAATTTAGATCAATATTTCTAACAAACCCTTAAATTTGAGAAAAGAAACGTAAACTCCTTCTCATTCTACAATGTTTTTCTATTTTTTTTTGTAATAGAATTTCCTTCGATTTTCATTAAAATATTTTTCACTTTCGACGCGAACTTGCGGGTTCACCTGATACATTTAGTATAATATCTCTGAAATTATTTAGAGATAGAAGAATAGTATAAATTGACGAATTTTCTATTCTTCAACAACAAACTTGCAACACAGAAAATTCGTCAATTTATACTATTCCTCTATCTCTAAAAATTATTATTATTAGCAAAATTACCTTTTTATTTTTCAACGACAAATTTGCAACATGAAGAAATTATTTCGTCGTCGAAAAATACAAGATCCGTCAATTTAATCTCACTCCTCATCTCCAATAATTTTCGAAATATTACACTAAATACATTTACCACCTCCAACTCTGAATTCAATTTCCCTTTCACACTCTACAATCTCCAACCCAAAAGACCCCACAACCACAATACACCAAAATTTCACCAAAAACATCTCACCCCCATAATCTTCCCAAATAAATAAACAAACCCGTCCAGAAAATGACTTCGAAGCCCGTCTAATCCGCAACAAGAACCTAAGACATCTCGCGAAAGGAACAAATATACGGGCTGTGCCAGTAGGGTGAAAGTTAAGGGTGAAATCAAGAAGGGTAGAACTCGTGAGAAAGAGCAAAACGGACTAAAACCAACCTCGAAAAGAATAGGACGCGAAGATACGTCTTCCGTGATACTCTAACAGAAGGTCGAAGAAAAGCTAGAAAGATAGCGAGAGGGGGGAAAAGGGTCGAGAAGGATTCCAGGAGCGTATCGAAGGGGAGAGTAACCTGTTGCGACGCACGCATACTCGTTCTCTATCCTTCTTCCACCCCTCGCGCGGCTCACCCATCACACGTACACACACACCCTCCAACCTCCACTGACACTCCTCCAACCTCTACCGTCCCCGTCTTCGTCTCTCGCTCGTCGAACGGACCTCGTCCCTCTCTGTCTCCTCGCTCGTCGATGAGGAGCACTCCGTTCACCCTACCATCGGGACCGACCACCACCTCCTGCCTGGCTACGATCCACGAATCGCCGTTTTCTGGTGGCACACGAACCCTGGCGTAGGGAGCGCGTACACGGGTCCGAGAGAGTAGTTTAGTCGCAGCCAGGCCACTACGCCAGCAACAGTCAACTGTATCAGAAGTCTTCGAACTTCTGCTACGACGATACTGTCCGAACGTTACACGCAGTGGAAGATCGAGTGTAATTCGTACGTGGGGTGAACTATACGAGAGAAGAGTACAAAGAGAACACGAGTAGGAGGGACATGCTTCGTTCTCGCTGAGAGGAGGAGATCCTGTTCCACCGGTTGTTCGTACCTCTCTCGTTTTTCTCCAGCTGATCCGGTAAATTGTTTTGTCAGTTAGTTACTATCGTTCGACGTCGCTCGATTGTGAATTGAACCGCTGTTGTAAATCAACCTCTCTCTCTCTCTCTCTCTCTCTCTACGTGTAGTTACTTCGATCTGACTCTGAGAACAAGTTTTACATTCGTGTTGTTTCGAGGATTATCGTAAGGATGTTTCTTTTTCTTGCTTTTTATTTGTCGTTTTCTCGAAGTGTTGTGCGGAGAGATTTTCGTTCGGCTCAGTAGTACGAGGTGTGTTTGGGCGGACAAGGGGGTCGAGAAGGTTTCCGAGGATCGTGGATCGAAGGATAAGAGGGTTACTGAACGGTGAATTCTCGTCGGTGTGTTACAGTATAGTGTGGTTGTGTCGGTCGATTCGATACGTTATAATTGTAGAACGTAACGCTCGGACGTTTTACCCGGTCACGTTCGACGCGTTGAATTAATTGTGATCTCCGAGGCCGGAGTCGGGTCAAAGGAACGCCGCCGCGCTCGTTCGTCCGCGAAATATACGAGTACAGAGAGAGAGAGAGAGAGAGAGAGAGAGGGAAGTATGGATGAAATTCGCAATCGAGCAGCGTTTCAAACCGGCCGTCACTGCTGAAATTCTAACTTAGATCGACCGTACTCAAAGGGAATTGTTTCGCGCATTCTTCGATGCCGTGATTATTCGTTCTGTTCGCGAATTGAGAAATACAACGATATTTTTCTCTGATGTACATACGTACATTTTACATACACTGTTCAATCGAAGAGAAAAGCAGCATTGTGTGTATTGTCCAGGAATAATTAGGTCACTACCACAATTAATCAATTAGTCCTGAATTACATCCTCTGTGTACTTTGGAGACATATAGAACATGTCAATTCTTTTCTACTTTTTCTATTTTGCAACTTTGTGTGCCGCTTGAATTTACGAGGTAAATTTTTGGTGCTCTCGCGGCCTGACCTCGAACATTGATCTCTCCTGGTCCACGAGGCTGACGGTAATTGTTAAAGAACAGGCTGGCACAGGTGAGAGAGGGTGACTCGGACAGGGAAGGGAGGTGAACAGGAGCAACTATTAGGGTAAATATCGATCCTGACCAGGTGGTTCCGATCGGCCACGCCGTTCTATACTTTTACGCTCTCCCAGGAAAACAATTCAGCGTTTGTTTGATGTTCCTGTCTTCGGTACTCTCATTACTCTCGTTACTTTCCAACGATGAACGCCTCTCTTTTTTGTTTTTTTTTTTCTTCCTCGTCAATTTGCAGCGCTACTTAGTGTATTGAATAGATAATCGATGAGATTTTTCTGCCGATTACGAAATAGGGGTGGAATATTTGTACGTTGTTAGGTTTGTTTGGGTAGATGTTTGTTAATTGGACGATGTTAGGTAGATATTAGTGGTTTCGTGGAGGGAATTGCTTCGAAGAATTGTTTTAGTACTTTTTTATATCGTATTTTTTAATATCTTTTCAATTTTAAGTTTGGAGACAGATTTCATTTTGTAAATGTTTTAAGATTATTTATTTACTAATTGGATGATATTTAGTGCTAATTGTTTCAAGGACTATTTCTTGAATTTACTACTCTTTCGTCTCTTATGTTTTTTAATATCTTTTCAGTATCAACTTTAGAAACTGATTTTATTTCCTAAATGTTTTAAGATTATTTATTTATTAATTGGATGATATTTAGTATTAATAGCTTTGTACAGTGGATTGTTTCAAATACTATTTCTTGAGTCTAGTACTTTTTTATATCATATTTTTTAATATCTTTTCAATTTTAAGTTTGGACACTGATTTTATATTGTAAATGTTTTAAGATTATTTATTTATTAATTTGACGATATTCGGTGCTAGTAATTTTACGCAATGAATTAATTCGAAGGCTATTTTTTGAATTTAGTGTTTTTTTGTCTGTTATGATTTTTAATATCTTTACAAACCTCAACTTTGAAGACCAATTTCATTTTGTAAACGTTTGAGATTCTTTATTTATTTATTGGATCATATTTAGTGCTAATTGTTTCATACAATTAATTGTTTCAAGGACTATTTTTTGAATTTAGTACTTTTTCGTTTCTTGTGCTTTTTAATATCTTTTCAATTTCAACTTTAGAGACCGATTTCATTTTCTAAACGTTTTAAGATTATTTATTTATTAATTGGATGATATTTGGTATTAATAGTTTCATACAATTAATTGTTTCAAGGACTATTTCTTGAATTTTGTCCTTCTTCGTCTATGTTTTTTAATATCTTTTCAATTTCAACTTTAGAGACAGATTTCATTTTCTAAACGTTTCAGATTATTTATTTATCAGTTGGATGATATCTGATATTAATAACTTTATACAATGAATTGTTTCATACACTATTTTTCGTATATCGAATTTTCTCTGTTTCGATTTTATTCTCGAGTAGTTTCTATTATCTTTCCAACCTCAATTTCAAAAACTGATTTCATTCCCAAAACGTGAATATCCATCAATGAAGAAAAAATATGTACGCGTTCAATATTTTTGCTTTCTCCTGCTGTGTATAAAGTTCTATCGAAATCGATGTATTTTCATACATTCACACTTTTTTGAAGTATTTGAATCACCGAACAGTATGCGCAAATACTTATTGAATCTCCTGTAAACAGAGTACATTACGAATTTTATCTTCAACCTAAAGCGTCGTTCAAAAACCACCAAACACTTGATTTCAAATTTGAGAAAATTGAATCTAATTATCCTTTCGAAATTGCTATGAAACTCCATTTCGATAAACCTTTCGTTAAAAATTAGCAGTTATTCGGTGATTCGTGAAATCTATCCCAGCGTTTACAAATCGTTGTATTTATTATCCATTCGAAAAAGTGAAGAATTCTCCGAATGAAAATTTGAATCTAAATCCTAAAAATTGCTCGATGCATTCATTAGAGGTCTTCGAAATTTTCACGTAAAATTCGCAATTTTTCTCTTCGAGTTCTTTTCCTACGAGAATTACGTATTCCTCGAAACGCTCCTCGGCTACTTAGATGTTGCACGGTACGATAGAATTTAA
>NW_017100341.1:38362-68025 GCF_001263275.1 Habropoda laboriosa | reverse complement strand
ACAACGACAAGGATAACGGAATTAACGAGGATAAACCTTGGTAAATATAATAGTGTGCAATTGCAGTGCGAGAGGAACGAATGTAATAGAAAGTTAGTGGGAATTTGCAAGTTTCCGTGGAGGTTAATGGCTGAAATTACGAAGTATCAGAAAGTTTGATAATAGACGGCGGAGAATTTCTTTTTTTCTCGAGTTTCACAGTTAAAGAATAACGTTGTTTAATCTGCCAATTCTTCGTTGAAGTGTCCAACTTTCAGTTAACACAGGCTCACCTGTCGCCGAGAGCTACGAGGAATATCCCTCCGAGATAAGAATTCAGCAAGTTCCTCCGGCTGTTCCTTTTTTTACACAAGAACGCGGAGATAATTGAAAATTAAACGTGAAAAAAGCTGTAAGTGTCGTTGGACTTTGGTTTTTCTCTTGTGACATAAATCTCTTAAAATGAAAATATCGCAAAGTTATGTAAAATAGTGTGGTTCGTGTAAAAAGTAAATTTTGACAGAAAATTGTAAGTGTCACTGGGCTCTCGTCTTTTTCTGTACTAATTAACAAGGGTGTAAAATATTAAAACGAAGCTATTGCAAAATTACATAAAGTAGCGTGGTTCGTGTAAAAGCTAAATTTCGATATATTTTGCGAATAATGACCATTTTGATAATTAGAAAAATATCCTTCGATTATTGGCACTCGCAGAGTTTTTCACATCCAGTCTTCAATCTCGCCATCCAACGCGTGTAATTATCAAATTACCTTTCGTCCAGAAAGAAAAAAAGATCGTCTCGGAAGAAAACGTTCTAATTCCACGATGGGGAAAGGGAACGCGATTTCATTCGAGGAAATACCGTTGATCTCGATTTTCCCTGAAAGTCAAGCTCCCACGTTCTAAATGCCTGCGCGTAAAAAGCGCCATTAAAACAGTTTATCCTGGGGGAAATCGATATCATCGTGGTGAAAAGCAAAGAAGAACAGGGAGAACGTATACGAAGTCATCAGCTAGCGTCCTTCGTAACTCCTGGGCTATTGCGATTCGGTAGATAGAGAGAGAAGAGAGAAATCAGCAAAAAAGCCCTTCAAGCTCCCACGTTCTAAATGCCTGCGCGTAAAAAGCGCCATTAAAACAGTTTATCCTGGGGGGAAATCGATATCATCGTGGTGAAAAGCAAAGAAGAACAGGGAGAACGTATACGAAGTCATCAGCTGGCGTCCTTCGTAACTCCTGGGCTATTGCGATTCGGTAGATAGAGAGAGAAGAGAGAAGAGAGGTAGAGATTCGCTTAGGTAATTAGGAAATTTTGTTTCCAACATACCGTGGGACGCAAGGTTGCGTGGAAAGTGCATCTTCCTTCGAGCATGGTGTCCCCGATTCAAGTGGGACAACTTTAAAATACCTCTGTATGTACCATCTCCTGGTCTGCTACGTTCCGCTGGAAATTCATCCGCTTTAAGGTTAACCCAGAGAAGCATCGAAAGGATATTATTATTCTTCCATTAAAAAATTCGATCCCGCCTTAGCCATTGGTGTCGCCGCGGATTGAGAATCGAGACGAAACCCTGTAAGGGATAGTGGGAAAAATTGAAAAGAACGACGGAAAAAATTTAGCGCAATATTTTCTTCTGATCGTTCTTCTCTCTCTCTCTCTCTCTCTGGAAAGATAGTGGAAGAAATTGTTAATAACGATGAAGAAATCCAGTGGAATATTTTCTTCTGAGTCGATCATGCTCTCTCTCTTTATCTCTCCCTCTATGTTTCTCTCTCTCGCCCTCACCCTCTTTCGAAAGATAGTGGGAAAAATTGTTAAGAACGACGAAAAAATCCAGTGGAGTATTTTCTTCTGATTCGATCATTCTCTCTCTCTCTCTCTCTCTTTTACTCTGTTTATCTCCTTCTCCCTCCCTATCTCCCTCTTTCGAGAAATAGAGAGAAGAATCGATGAGAATGACGAAAAAATCTAATGGAGTATTTTCTCTCCACTCTTTCTCTCCTTCCCTCTCCCTCTTTAGAGAAACAGTAGTAAAAATCGGAAAGAACGACTCGAGAAACGAGGATGGCGAAACTTGAAAAGGAAATGGGACACGCTCGACGAACACGGTCTCTCGGAAAATCCTACCAGAGTTAATTTAATCCTTCTGGTCGCGTTTCTTTCGAAAAACGCGCGCGAGAAAGAGCAAAATAGAGAGAGAGAGAGAGAGAGAGAGAGAGAAGCCGCGCTCGCTCAAGGTTGCCGCCAGGCAAGGCAAGATTTAGAGGTTCGCCTCTCGCTTGAACACCTCTCTCGTCCTGAAAGCAGTAGTCAGTAGAGAAAGGCGCGCGAAGAAGATCGATAATAACACGAGCAACCTGCGTAACGTAGAACAACAGGATCCGTGTCCTTCGCCGCGCCGGTTAACTGCGATCCTTGCGTATCGTTCGTTAAGCTAATTAAGATATTTCGTTTCAAAAGTTCCCCTCAGCATCCAGAAAACCGACCGACCAAACGACAGGTTTATCCAAGAAACACTCGCTCCCTCTCGACCTTCGTTCACTCTAGCCAGACTCCAACCAACAGAGACTTTCTACGTAGTTGTCGTCCTCTAGCACCTTCAAATCCTTTTTCCAGGTGTCCTTCGGAGTTTGTCGCACGACTAATAATTACTAAGGTGGAGGGAACTTTTCGAATCGAGTTTTACCTTCTTCCTCCCTCCACTTTCGACCTCGCGTTTAGCGAGTAGCGCGTTAAAGTAGCGGAATCTTAATTTGCGCCGACTGAGAAGAGTCGAGGGAAATTGACGCCAATCGAAATTGTTTCGAAACGGAACCGACTTCTTCCTTCTTTACAGGGTAAACTTCCCACAACGATGCTTTTATGAGAGAAAAAAAAGTTACACCAAGGACATTCTATTAGACCTATCTAGAACTCAAGTTTCTCTTTTTTTCTCTTCAATTTTTCGTAGAAGAAATATTCCTGAAAAATTCGAATTTCTAGATTTTCCGAATTTTTCTTTCCGGTTAAAATCGTTCTTAATTTGCGCCGACTGAGAAGAGGAGGGAAATTGACGCCAATCGAAATTGTTTCGAAACGGAACCGACTTCTTCCTTCTTTACAGGGTAAACTTCCCACAACGATGCTTTTATGAGAGAAAAAAAAGTTACACCAAGGACATTCTATTAGACCTATCTAGAACTCAAGTTTCTCTTTTTTTCTCTTCAATTTTTCGTAGAAGAAATATTCCTGAAAAATTCGAATTTCTAGATTTTCCGAATTTTTCTTTCCGGTTAAAATCGTTCTTAATTTGCGCCGACTGAGAAGAGGAGGGAAATTGACGCCAATCGAAATTGTTTCGAAACGGAACCGACTTCTTCCTTCTTTACAGGGTAAACTTCCCACAACGATGCTTTTATGAGAGAAAAAAAAGTTACACCAAGGACATTCTATTAGACCTATCTAGAACTCAAGTTTCTCTTTTTTTCTCTTCAATTTTTCGTAGAAGAAATATTCCTGAAAAATTCGAATTTCTAGATTTTCCGAATTTTTCTTTCCGGTTAAAATCGTTCTTAATTTGCGCCGACTGAGAAGAGGAGGGAAATTGACGCCAATCGAAATTGTTTCGAAACGGAACCGACTTCTTCCTTCTTTACAGGGTAAACTTCCCACAACGATGCTTTTATGAGAGAAAAAAAAGTTACACCAAGGACATTCTATTAGACCTATCTAGAACTCAAGTTTCTCTTTTTTTCTCTTCAATTTTTCGTAGAAGAAATATTCCTGAAAAATTCGAATTTCTAGATTTTCCGAATTTTTCTTTCCGGTTAAAATCGATTTTCCGAATTTCTAGATTTCCCGAATTTCTAAATTTTCCGAATTTCTAGATTTTCCGAATTCTTAGATTTCCCGAATTTCTAAATTTTCCGAATTTCTAGATTTTCCGAATTCTTAGATTTTCCGAATTTCTAGATTTTCCGAATTTCTCTTCCCGGTTAAATTCGTTCGAATCACAAGCCAGTGAAATTTGCCGAATTTCAACGTTAACATTTCCCAACGAAACGGACTGTACATATATACATATATTCGATGGTCGTATGGGGCAAAAAAAAATTCACGTTTATTTCCTAGTCGTATTCAGCCAGCTTCGTAGAACCGGCTTAATTAAAAGCTGTCTTGGTACGATATAAAACTCACCCTCTCGTCCTTTCTCCTCGTCGTTCTTCGAATTTTTCAACAACTCCACTCGCTTTGCGTTCCGTCACGCTTTTTCGGCGATTCCCGGCGATTCGTTTGGAGGAAATCATTACAGGCGCAGCAACGAATTTCTCTGTTGGCAACTTGTCGAAGAATAGGAACGCGCAAAGTTATTTCGAATCGAGGGAATCTGTTGCTTTGTTCGATTTTCACCGCATCGAAGAGAGAGAGGTTGAAGCAGATTGATAGAAATCCTGGTGCAAGTTCTCGTTCATTTGAGTAGTCATTTCGTTTGCAGTTGTATTTTCGAGCAATCGAATTGATCGATGAATCCTTTCCTTCGTTAACCTGTTAATTGTGCAAGACTAGTTAACTCGCCGTTTGAGGATGTTTCTGTGGTAGATGGAACGAGATACGTCGTTATGAAAATTTAAGTAACGCACTTGCTACGAGCATGATTTAGTTTTTCGAGTTTTCGACTCGGTTTAATTTTAATTCGGATTTCACTTCTCTTTGGCGATCTTCGTTAATCTTCTCTGCTCCGTTGCTAATCAGGACGTAACGGAATAACCTGTGTTATTGTTTTTCTATCGTTTTGTGATGTGAATTGCTGAAGTTGTCATTTTCGAAGAATAACTTGGAATTTGATTTTTCTCTACGGAATTATTCATGGAAATCTTCCTGCTGTAAGTATGGAAATTCATGCGGGATTTGATTTTTATTTTCACTGTGAAAGATAAAAGAAGATTATCGAAGGAGTGTTATGAATTCTGCTAGCTGGAAATTTTGGTTTTTTAATTTTAGTCGAATTCTAGGTTTTTATATTAACGTCAAGATTAAGTTGAGATATGTGCCACGAAGAAGAGATACAATTCTTCTCTTGAGACACCTAACTTCACCCACAGGACACTTTCTCTAAACGACAAATCACTCTAAAATATATAAATTTTGTAATCTAGAAATTTTAATTAAACTCTAGCTCTTCAATCCTATTCTCACATTAATATCAAGATTAATCTAAGAACAAGTAGACACAATTCCTCTCTTGAATCACCTAACTGCACACAAAGGACGCTTTCCTTAAACGACTCAATTAACACTATAAATCACTCCGAAAAAGATAAATTTAGTAATCTAGAAATTTTTACTTTGCAATTTTAACTAAATTCCAGCTCTTCGTTCTTACTCTCACACTAACATCAAAATTAATCTAAGATTACGTATCACGAACAAGTACACACAATTCCTCTCTAGAGTCACCTAACTACCCACAGAGGACGCTTTCTCCAAACGCCTCAATTAACACTCCAAATCACTCCAAACTTACCATAAACTTAAACAATGCTGCTTTTCTCTTAAAATCACACACAATTCCATCATACTTCAAAAGCCTACTAAACTCGTGAATTCTCCCGCGACACATCTTCCCCCGTTCACAGTAAAAAGCTCTCCAATCCTACCACCGCGGTGTCTTGACATTTTCCAACCGAGAAAGAGAGAGAAAATGTCACGCGATACAGATTCGACCATTTGAAAGCTAGCAAAACGGATGAACGTGGTTAGGGTTTTATCGTCCCGGCGACCTTACGAGCTACGTTCCATGTTAGTGTCTAGGTTGAGCACATTGGCTGGTTGTAACTGGAGCGACCTCCAACACGAAACCGTCCCCTCTTTCGAGCTCACTTCGAGGTTCGTTTCGTCGAAACACTCGAGGATCGAGCAAGAGCTGCAGAGCAGTCGAACAACCGACGTCTGCTATCGGTGACCTTTATCGCGGCCACGCGGGAAGAAGAAGAGGGCAGGAGAGAAGGGAAAAAGGGTCCCGAAGGACCCCGACGTCCTTTATTTTCGCCGAGTGGTCTTGGACACCTTCGTCAAGGTGCCGGGAAAATTGTCAGAGGTGCTGGGCGATGTCTTGGAGCTAGCATGCGGAGGCGGGGGAGGTGGAGGCGGTGGAAGCAGCAGCAGCGGCGGCGGCGGTGGAGGGAGCAGCGAGGCTGGAGGGAAATCTGGGAACTCGTCGTCGATCGGAAACGCGGCGAGCAGGATCGGAGTTGTCACCGGTGTGGCGACCATAAGAGACAAATGGGCTCAAAGGAGCCACAGATCACCCCTTTCTTCCGTGGCGACTACGGACAGCGCTGACAGCACCACCTCGACCAGCTCCGAGGTCAGTACGTTTGTTGGAGCATTTTTTTTTTTAGGGGGAACGGAGGATATTCTTTCGAGTGGGATGGTTCTCGTGTCCCTTGATGATTCGTGAGTTGGAGAATATTTTGATCTTCTGTAATTCCTGCGTGAGTTGGAGGTTACGTATCGTGTCGCTGTATTTTGTAAGGCTCGTTTTGGGACGATGTACCGCGTTATTACTAGATAATTGGATGTTCATTTTTCTTTCTCTCATTCTAAATGTAAAATTGCTTCTTATGAACGAAGAAAAATCAGGTTACGGAGAGTTAACTCTGTGTCAGTTTAGTGAATATTTTTGCCATCGTCAGTCTGATGGGGTTACAGAGACCTCAGGTCAAATATAAATGGATAGCGTAAATTATTGATTTCAAATTTAATAAAAATAAACGTCGAATGAAAATTGTGAAGTTAGGATTGTCAGTCTCTACTGAGCTAGTCTAGGATTAAGTAGATTTGTTTGCTGTTAGGAAGGAGATTTATTGCAAATTTTTAAGACCTTAATTTTTGCTCCTCCCATTCAAAATGTAAAATTGCTTTCAACCATAATTCTTCTTCTCGTGAACGAAGAAAAATCGGGTTATGGAGAGTTTTACTAACTCTGTGTTAGTCTGATGAATATTTTTCGGTCAGAAAGATTCCAATGCAATTTTTCAAAATTATGTAAATGACAGTGTAAATTATTTATTCCAAATTTAATACTCAATCACCCCAACGAGCTACTTACTTCTCTCATCAATAATGAAGGGGAAATCACTAAAAAGAACGAAACCATTAGACCTTTCTAATTGATAACTTCTAATTGACAATTATTATATACGCAATACTGAAGGAACATCACTGGATGTTCCTTCACGCACGACACACCAGATTACATCAAATCTGCCGGTTGGCCTAAAAAGAGGCCAGTTGTAGATGTATTATTATTAAAAAAAAATTAATAACAATAAAAATCCACGATTTTGTAAATGCAATGAAAATTGTGACGTTGGGTTTGTCGGTCGCTGTTAGGCTAGCCTAGAATTAAGTGAATTCGTCTGTAGTTAGGTGGGAAGCAGTTTAATTGCAAATTTTAATGGAGATAGGTTGAACATTTTTTTAAATAGAAATTTGATGGTTTATTTTATTATGTTACGTGACTTGAGAATTATATATTCGCGCTTTTACGTGGTTAAAATTCGTCGATATACTGCACGAATAGGAGTAGAAATAGTTCGTCAAAGAAATATACAATAATTGAAGATCCGGTAATAATGTCTACTCTCTTCAAATATCATTCAATATTTTCACCAGTGCAAGCTGTACAAGGGACAAATTAAATTCGTTACTTTACATATTTCCCGCCTTTTAACGGCACTTCAAACGACTGATGTTTATATGACATTTTCTTTACGACGAAGCTAGCTCGAAAAATTCTGCCACATGTATTTTATATCTGACTTTATATCCTCGTTGCTACCCGTTTTATACTACCTGTTAGCTCTCATTTTCTTCTCTCGAAAATGAGAAACTGCAATAAACCACAATTTTTTTTCTATAATATTCCAATGGCTGTTAAGGGGATCTTCTAGTGTAACGAAGCGTTTTTTTTGCGTTCTTTCAGAATTTTTTATGAGGAACTTATGAACGTTACTGCAACCCTGTCTTTTTTTCTGCATACTTAATAACCTTTCGATTACACTTTCAATTTTTTTGAAAACAAAAAGATTAAAATTAACTGAAGTGGACCGCTTCGAAGCTGCTCTTGAAAAAAAGCGGTGCCCAAACGGTGTCCACTGTTGGACGGTTTCTGATTATCTAAAACAAAAAATTCAAAAGGATTCCTATTTGTATGTCCTTGGTTATAGCCGGTACCAGAATGAAAGAAAGATATTGCAAATTTAAAAAATAACGTCACTTAGAAACTGAGTTTTGATTTTCATACATTTTTTTCGACTTTACGAAGCTGTCAAAATTAAAAAATATGAAATATTTTAAGACAATTGTGGTAGGGGCGATAGCCACATGTCTGCTGGACATGTGTGCAAAAGTTGTCCTTAATTGGTGAAGTCGATCTTGAAATATCGTGGACACCATTTCGAAAAACATGGTTCCGAGAAAAACGCGATTGAAGTTTTGAGTGCAATTTACATTCTCCCTTGATGTGTCACACTAAACGAGGAGTTCACTATAAAACTTGAGGAGTACATTCTTAAAGAGTTGTACTTTCGATATATGCAAAAAAATAAAAATCGATTTTTTCAAACCGTCACACTAGAAGACCCCCTTAAATGAATAAGATTCTTCCATCGTGCTTCAAATTTTCAATTTTCAATTTCATACGCTAAAGAAACGACTCGAACAATACACAAAAACGCAGGTCAAGAGGTCACGAAAAATTACCTTAATGAAAAATGGACGAACGCCGAAACGTTATAAGAATTCATCATTCCGCGATGAAATAAAATTGTTACATTTCGAGATTACACACATCTTCCTCTGTCCCTCTGCACGAATACATTTTTCACTCCGCTTTCTTTCATTGTCGTTAATCTTGAACGCGTGACTTTTTTTCAAGGCTACACGAGAAGCCTCTTAGTGCATGAGAAAAAAAAGAACGTGGTTATAACGCTCTCCGCCGGTGCTTGTCATTATTAATTTATCAAAAAAAAGAAAGAAAAGAAAACCGAGGCAAGGGGGATGAAAAATCTCCATCAGCCGGAGCGATGCAAGATTAATTAACGTGCAATTTAAAAAAAAAAAAAACACGCACCTCGAATTTGAACGGCTCGAGAAGAGAAGAGAAAGAGAGAAAAGAGAGGGAACGAATTAATTATTCGTAGATAAGTTTTCCATGCTCGAGATGAATTATTCGTGGATAAGTTGTTCACGGAACAGCTCTTCGACGTTTCTTCCGCGCGAATTTAACCTATGAAAATCTGAGAGCATCGCGTACAGGGGAGAGAAGTGGCGGCAACGTTCAACGTGTGCCGTAAAATGAATTTTACGAATATATACGAACATATTATGAAACACGTATCGATCAACGTCCCTGCACTTTGTACCGTGCATAATTAAGAAGATATTAACCAGGACACGATAGTATTATACCTGCAGCGCGTGGTGAATCGTACGAAATATCATATTTGAAATATATTTCTATAGAAAATAAGATATAATCTCCTAAAAAAAAAAAAGAAATGTATCTATATTTCATTTAGCCTCTTTAGAGACGATTTTTTTAAGTTAGACAAAAATGATCCAACTTTTTGTGTAGTTACATTCATATATTCATGTTAAATCGTGTTAAAAGATTTTTTCTCTCGTATCGTTGAAAAAAGGATTTTCGGAATGAAAGGATTTTCTTTGGTATCTGGGAAAAACACACGAAAGTTTATTTATCTTTCGTCGATACATGTTAAATGTTTGATACAGGATAATTTCGAACAAATCAACGCTGTGTTCGAGCTGTTGCTTTTGGTTTCGGGTGTCCGGCTTTAAGCAGCCGTACTCTCCCGTTACAACATTAACGAAACGGATAAAACGATTTATAACAATTACTGTGGGAAGGCGTCCGGGTAGCCTCCTGTGCTCTACTCTCTGGAAGGCGACCGGCGGATAGTCCAGCCGTTCTCTCCATTCCAGGAGCGACCCAGGTATAGCTCCCGCACTCTCCTATCACAATATTAAGTGATACGCGTATGATCGGAGAGTCCACCCGCACTTCTCCTGGTAGGCGACCGGCGGATAGTCCAGCCGTTCTCTCCATACCAACAGAGACCCAGGTGTCAGTCCCCGTATTCTCCTGTGCTGTAAGGGCGTCCGAAAGCTAGGCTTCGTAGTCTACCACTCTGAAGGGCGACCGATGGTAATACCTCGTTCTCTCCCAGCAGAGTACAGAAAGACTGCCTGGCCGCGTCCGCGGCCGTGATATTTATATCTGACCGGTGCTAATGAAGCGCGGCTTATCAACAAGACGCGTCGCTAAGTGGCTTGCCGCGCGAAACCGCGAGTTTCCCGCGAATCGCGAGCTAGTTTGTTCTGGAAGCTTCTATCGCTTCGCGATTATTTGATTGTCGACAAGGATAGAGAGTCGTCCCTCTTACTTCGTTGATGGTTGTTACAAATTAAAATTAAAAATTATACAATTTTTTTAAGTAATTTTTTTCCGACATGCGGGAAAGTGTGTCTTTCGCATGTTTCACAAAAATAAAGTATCGTCTTCCTTGCACCCTTAATTTTTCTGTTTGAACAGACCATACAATCATTGTTTTCCTTGTGAATTTCCTTCTAATCAAGTCGATGGACAGTCAACTGTCACTATCTTCGATATTTTCGTGATCCACTTTAGGGTTGAAAATTAGTAAATATCTACACGGAGACGAAATGCATAATACTAAAGAAATAAACTGTGCACATTATGTACGTACATTTGGTGTATGAAAGAGAAACGAAAAGATAAATATTCGAGGTAAAATATTGAGAAATATCTCACAACAGCAAATAATTATTCTAGCCACTTCATAAGTAACGTACAAATTTTATAGCAAATTTGCATCACCTCCAGTATTATACACGAGTCCCAAAGAATTAAACTGCTTTCCTTATTGCGAGATCACGTTTTTCATATTTTCTCTATCACAAATATTCATTTGTTCATTTTTACGGTGAGATTTCCCATTACATCACGCAAGAACAGTTAAACGCTACAGGCAATACAAGAAACACTAACGGACCCAAATTTCAAAATGAGAAACTTCTTAAAAAAAATTTGAGAAAATTCAAACATTGTCCGTATCGGTTTGCAGTTTCACAAATTCCCTCTAACATTGCAATTTTCAAAAAAACACTAAACACACATACGGTGTCACTGCCCCGAAAGATGTCAAAAATATTCAAACGAAAAGAAGAAACGAGCCTGGTTTACTCTCGGTTCGAAAAGAACCACCGACGAACTCGTTTAAAATATGATTTCACCAAATGCATCGACGTCGTGGTATAATCGAATCTGTGAATTTGTTTTACTCCTTTTGAATAGAGTCCAGTGGGGCTTCGATAAATTGAAAACTTCGAAGTCGATCGCGTCTGACGCGCACAGAATGGGAAAACGAAAATCGACGCGTTTAGAAACAACGAAGCGTATCCTGAAGCTTACACACACACACACTAACACACGTTCTCGATATTTTTCTTTCTTTCTTTCTTTTGTCATCTCTTTCGTAAGTGAATTTTTACGCGTATCGGATATCATGTCGCTATTTGTTGCTCGAAAGCAGAGCACGAGTGGAAGAGCTCTTCCGGGGCGGATATGGAACAGGAACAGCTACGTACAAATCGTACCGGGTAAGAGAAACGAAGGAAGAAGAAGAAAGAGAGAAAAAAAAGGAACGAGCGAAGAGACATAAAAATATCCAATTACGTTTCCCGATAACAGGGTTCCAGATCGGATAACGGCAAATACTATCCACCGTCGTAATTTTTCTTCCCTAGCTAGAGCAAACATGTCTTTCGTGATAGCGGCGTGTTTTCAATATCGTGGCTCTTTCTTCTTGAAAAGTTTCGTGGGAAATTACAAAGGGATAAAGTCAATAGTACGTTTTTCTTTGCGGCTTTTGTGACGTTTTGGTGGAGGGAAAAATGGAAGTTTTGGAAATATTGAACTGATTTTTCGTTGGGACGATAGCGACAGATGTTCTGAGGATATGGTGTAAATGGGAGAGCAATCGGTGTGATAGTTTCTGGGAAAATCATGGGAGAGTATTGGGGAACTTGGTTTCGTGAAAATCGCGTTTAATGATTTTCGAAGGTTTAAGATGTAGGTACTGTTTTAAGTAGGAACGTTCGTAAGTAGAGAAGGACCTCCTGCAACGCGGGTAATATGATACAAATTATGTTGACGTCGCTTTTTGGGTTGAATTTAATTGACCCGAAATTGCAAAATTACAAATTCAGGATTTGTATGTTTTTTTATTTTTTGTAGTCTTCGACTGTTGTTTCTAAGAGGTTCGAAAGCAAACTAAATAATTCCAAGCATATTGCTCAAAAGCTGCTCGAATTTTCTGCAAAGAAGAGCGAAGAATACAAAATACACTCGCGTGCAAAATTAAAGAAACACTAAAATTCGACGGAAACATTGTGGATCTTTGAACCGCTGCAGCTTCGTAAAAGAGAATCGTACGAAAGTTTACCCTGGCTCATTTCAAAGCGTGAAGTCTCTACTTTTACGTTCCTAGAGTGTATTTTTTAAGATCGCTTTTTCTTGTAGAAAGGAGAGTGGAAAATGAACGTTACTTCTTTCCTTTTCAAATTCTACAAATTCGAACGACTCTACGGAGTTGAACAAATATTTTGGGATATTCGTTTTGAGATGACATTGTAAAGAGAAGTCTCCTTTATCGTTTCGAGCCTTGAGATTCAAATCCCTATAGCTATGACAATATTATCCAATTTTGAAAAATCGTATTCTCCAGGTTACAAGGAGCGAACAAATGCAAAAAACTTGTCAATTCTTTTGATCACGAAAACCAGAATCTCCTTTAATTCTTTCACTGCTGTAGACGACTGTAGGCGCTTTGAAAATTTTCTCGCACTGTGCTATTAGCGCCTTTTCGCGCACTTTTCTCTTAACTTAAGCCTTGCTTCACTTTCGCCGTAATTTCCAAAACGACAAAATTAAAAATGAAAACTTTGAATTTATATTTTCGACGAATTTGAGAATAAAAATTCTGAATTTATATTTTTGATAAATTTCAAAGTTAAAAGTTCTGAATTTATGTTTTTGATACATTTGAAAGTAGAACTTTTGATAAATTTTGGAATAAATCTTTCGAATTTATGTTTTTGATAAATTTAAAAATCAAAATTTTGAATTTACATTCTTTAAAAATTTTTAAACGCCAAAATAAAAGATCTTGCTGTCATAATTGAACATCTATCGTCTGTCACATGAGTCACATACTAATAACTGCCACAGCGAAAGGGTTAAACTGAAAAATGTATTCATCGGCTAATGTCGATAAAGTCAAATTCTATCGAACTACTAATTCTCTTATTTACCAACTCTAATACCTCATTCTTCACTTTTTACTCACATGTCGTTGACAAGAAGGTAAATCTGAAGGAACGGCCGGAAGTGAAAATCCTTGTGGAAGCTCTTTAAAAATGTAATGCAGAGTAGGATGAAAAATACAAAGGCTTGACGGGGAATATTCTCATGGAAATACACGAGAAACAAGTTCCGTGATCCTCGTAGAGTTTGAAAGTTTATTTGTCAGTGTAGTTTCTGTCTTGTTTTCACGTTTTCACGAATTTTACCTTCACCAGGCTCTAGTTTTTCCCGAAAGAGCGAGAGAGAGAGAGACGCAGAAATGAAACTCAAAGTGCGAGAATTAAGAGGGATTAAGAGTACCGTTAAATCTTGACGAGAAGCCACACACGAAGCACTTTATGTGCTCCAACGACTCATTTTCAGCGCGATTCCGTGAAATTAAAAATTTCATTTAAAAAAAGAACTATCGTAAAAATGCACTGTAAATACGCGATAAGCCGAGGACACGGTGTGATATTGGCAAAACGAATATAGAGCGAGACCACTAAAGGTCACACGGTTTACAGGATAACCAAAAACCTCAGAAAGGATTAGAGTTCGGTCTATCTACCGCTTGACATTTAAATCTTCCCTATGAGATTTACGATTCTCTGCACAGTTGCAGAACAGGGTAGTTTTATCGATAAACAAAACGCGGGATAAAGGTTTCCACCGTTTAATTTCGAATTGCTCTTAGAGGAGAATATCTCCAAGTGATAATCACCGATATTGATGAAACTTTGGTGTATTACTGTGCTCAGAAAAATATTTGGCACGTACCTTTTATGTCGGTATTCTTCGACATTGAAGGCGTGAAAATCGCTGTCAAAATTTGAAAATAATAAGCATATTTGGACAAAATTATTTCTTATTTCTTATTTTTCAAATTTGTCGTTGAAAAATAGAGAATTCGTCAGTTTGCGTTATCTCTCTGTCTCTAATAATTTTCGAGACATTAGACTAAATATGTTTACTAGTCTGCCGATTTTTATGCAAATTCATATTTTTATGGGTGTAATTTAAAAAATAGAAGCTAAATAGATAGGCAGTTGTTTTATTCGCTAAATATTCTGATAAGTACTATATTTTTGCTTACGAGCGCATTCTGCATATTTTTGTACCTTCAAATTTTCCATAAATGCATAAGAATCCGCAATCTGATGTTTACTATCTCCAACTTCGAGGGCGATTTTCACCCCTTATGGACGAGAAATATGTGGAATTTCACCCTTTCATTGTGGACGATTGCAAATATGAAAAAATACGTGTGAAATATTTTTTTCAGATTTACCACGTACCAAAGTTTCATCAAAATCGGTGATTATCTTACGTACCATCTTAACTGTACTAAAAATCGTCGAATTTTCAAAAATTCATCATTTCACATATTTGCATATGCAAATTTAAGAATCTCGTGCAACGTTCAAAATTAAAATAGATTTTAGTGAACGACGTTTCTCCTCTTCTCCGCGATTTCCAATAGATGATACGTTTTCCCAGCGAGAAAATTCAGTGAAATTTCTCAACGGCAGTTTCCAACGAAGGAGGACAGGTGGTCGGTATGCGAGCTCTAAATGCACTTGTTGCATCGATCTTGCCGCGGTCGTTGCATTTACATATCGCACGCGTGCTTTTGACGCGACGTATGACGAGAAGCACAAACGTATCGATGGTCGACGACATTTGATCACGTTTCAGGAAAAGCTTATCGCATTGTTGTTTCCAATTAAACGGAGGCAACGCTCGATACGTAATACTTGCTTTTCGTCGTATTTATTTATAACCGAGCTATGTGAAATATTGCAATATTGTGTTTCGACGAAGGATAGAGAAATTTCTTTTTTTTTTATGGAAGAAATGGCAAAAAATTAGAGGAAGTTGTTAGATTTATCGGTCAGTTAGATATAACAAAAATTAATCTGACGCCTTACTAGGAAGTATATATTACTTTTGTATACGTTCGGGGAAATCCGTTTAGCCTTACCACCTCTGTTTATTAAAGATCTAAATGTTTATGATACGTGGCAACCAAGCGGGGTCGTAGGCAATATTAGGGCGTTGCGTAGGAGCATTCTCAGTCCGTAGACAGTGCTCTTACTTCCTTGTGTCTAATAAAAAGTTTATAGTTTAAAATAAGGATTATTAATTATTTAACAACCAATAACTCCCATAATCCAATAGAAGTTTCGCGTTTGATTGCAAAATTTTGGATTCTGCGGTCATTTTATGGTCGCATTATTGCAGTAGAAATAAACACACACTTTGGCGTAAAAGAAAATATACATGGATGACTTTGAAAAAATAGCATTTTTAGAGGAATTTTGAAAACTAAAAAAATTGCTGCGTTCTAAAATAATAAAAAATAAATAAAAGCGTTCGAAGTAAGAAAGAAAGTTTAGTATTACAAACAATGGAACCAAATTCGGGAAATAAGAAAATCTGAGAAGCTTCTCAATTCCAGAATAATTCGAACATCAAGCAATCGTTGCAAAAAAGCTTAGAAAAATGAGAAAAAATTTGCGTACTTAAAAAGTAGAACAAATTCGGGGAATAAAGGAAAACTAGAAAGTTGCTCAATTCCAGAACAGTTCGAATATCACGCAAGGATTACAAAGAAGGCTAAAAAATAAGAAAGAAGTTCACTACCCAAAAAATGGAACCAAATTCAGCAAATAAAGGAGACTAAACAGCAGCTTAATTCCAGAATGATTCAAACATCAAGCAAAAATTGCAAAAAAGACTGAAAAAATAAGAAAAAAATTCAGTACCTAAAAAATAGAACCAAATTCGGCAAATAAAAGGAGACTAAAAAGCAGCTTAATTCCAGAATGATTCAGAACGTCAGCACACATAAAATGAACTCTAAAAGAATATTTTAAAAAGTCTTCAATACTTAAAAAATTCCAGCAACAAAAGTGTCTCCAAACAGTATTTTCAAAAATGTAAAAACCATCGATAACGTCTATATACATACGCAAAGATTTTTCTCTCATTTTATTTCACACAATTAAAGTTTCGTTGCACAGGTATTTACGTTACGCTCATAAACATCGTCGAACACGTTTCGTGTGCACAGAATCATGCTCGAATACTCCCCGTGCACTCCGCCATACGAGAACACGATTCTATGAAGCGCGCAGCGAGTCGGAAGGGGCGAAAACTTTATCAAATAGCCGCTTGTTCTCAGTGGAGAAATTCGAATGCCTGCTTGTTGAATCGATTTCCCTAGCAGCTGCTCCACAATGAACTCATGACTTGCATATATAATTTTATTACTTCGTATCGACGTTACTTTGAAATCTCAAGTGCCGCGAATCATGCTCTACTCTGCTCTCTGTGTACAAAGAGGCCGCGAGATGCATATAAATAATGTACGAGGGAAACGAGATAGTTTTTGTAGTTACTCGCGCACCATCTACGCGGAATAAGAATGATTTTTCTTCCGGTTACCATCGTCACAACGTGAATTCCTCTTCTTTTCCCCTCCTCATCGCCGCTTTCGCAGACAAATCCAAAGCGAGAGTCACTTTTGTTTGCAATTGAAATTTATTTCTTCCCTTACGTTTCGCCCGGTGCTCTGCCGTTCGAAAAACTTCCAACGGGAAAATTCTGCATCGTCCAAGTGAAACGAAATTAGGAACTGTGAATGAACAATTTTCCAGTAATTTTTATTCCCGATCTATTTCCAACTTCTTCTTTTCTCCTTTCCTTTCCGACCGCCGTAATATTTATTATCCCTTTCTCGGAGAATTACGCATGAATTATCGTGAAATGTTCGCATTTGTCTGCGTGCGTTTCTGCGAAGAGGCGCAGGGAGAAGGCAATAGAAGGGAAAATTGGAGGCACGAATGCGATAACTCACGAGGCTCACTGACGCGGGGGTTGTTTTTAGGGGGAAGAACCGAAAAGTAGCGTGCGTGCGTGACGAGAGAGAGAGGAGGAAAGAGTTTTTCTAGGGTGTAGGGGTTGATATACAGGGTGCTTCGCTAAATCTGTTACAAGTCGATGTCTGCGAACCTAATAATGGTATTGAAATGATTTTTTTGTTTCGATCTTCGTCGTGTAAAGGGGACTTTTATAGTGTGCGAGGAAGAAAAATTTAGTCTCGTTCCAGGCGTGAAAACGCAGAGTAACTTTAATGTTTCGAATCGGATGTCAGTTTTTATATATTTACATTGTCCTTGATAAAGTTTTTCAAAATTTTGCGCGTATCAAAAGTTATAACGATTTGAATCGTTTATATTAGAGTTCTAACTTGGATATTTAAATATTTTGTCCATTGACTATTCAAAATCGACACGTTGCAGACGTCTTTTTAACTTTTTTCTTTTTCTCCCGATTGTAAAGACTGTCGATACATTGCTAAGATTGGCTAACTCCACGAAATAAAATTGATTAAATTTGTTCTATTTATGAAAAATTAGGTACCGATATTAGAATTGAGAAAATATCAAAAAGCGGAGTTTTTGGCTTCTGAGTGACTCAAATGTGATATGTACCTAAGTTAGAATCCTAGTTACCTATCTATAAACTATCTGAAAGATATTGTCAACAACGAAGATTCTACAATTATCGTCTCAACGAAGAGAAACTTCGCCGATGCACTAGGAATATTCTACGTTTACGGCTCCCATTCGGTATTCTCGTCGTTGACATTATCCACGTTGATCGTCCTTTCAGCTCCAATCGTACGCAGAATCGCTGATTGATTCTACTGTCACAATCAACGGTCCTTTCTTCCGTGTATAGGATTTCCTTATCGGTTTACAGAGGAGCGCAACGTGTGTTCGCCATCAAAACGGTACAAGCTAAACAGAAATTCACCACGCTAGTCTCGAATCTTCTTCGATCAATGAGACCTTCGACGAACGATCATAAATCATATCTCGATAATGAGAGACAGAATGAGTGGAGGAGAGACGGGGAGACACGAGGGAGAGACGAGGGAGAGCCTGGCCACGTTGTACGATGACGATAACGAAGTCGGCAATATGATTTATTTCGCGTCGACGCTATTCGACGTTTCTCGCGCCATTGGCATAACGAGGGGTTTACCGTCGGCGAATAAAGCGCGAAGAGAGAGAGAATGAGAGAGAAATCGTGAAAACTCGTCGAACGACAAGCATTTCAAATACGAATTACGCGTCGCGATTTCCAATTGTCGTTCGGTTGCTTATTAGCTGGTACGTCATTCTTCAAATTGATTCTTATTACTGCCTTTGGGAGAACTTATCGTGGATCGATCTTGCGCCGATGGAAGAGGAGGACGCAGTCGGAGGGATGTTTAAAGGGAACGGTTGTTTCGTCGACGAGGAGAAAGTTTGATGTACAAGTGACTAGTTGGAAATTGGATTGAAGCGTTTCTCAGGCAAGTGAAAGATCCGAGTTTCAATCTATGGAGTTTTATCTTGTAAATTGGAGAAGAAAAGTTCGGCGATTGGAAGACCGAGCGTCTGAGGATAAAGGGGACGTACAAACGATGGAATATTTTTGTAAGAGATATGGAAGTATGTGGGTGGTTCTCTATTGTGTGTCGTTAGTTTTGTATTCTGATCAACAAATCTCGTTGCTAACGATGCTGTATATATTCATCGTGTACTGGGTGGGTCACGTAAAACAGGCCACGTAAATTATCTTCTCCAGCTACGGCGGTGCGAGAGAATTTTTTATACGTAATTTAAATAGTTTCAAAGGGCGAATGAGATGGAAGAAAGATTTTTTTATAAATTCCGTTTTTTCTGTTCTTTTTTTTTCAGAGTAGCTAGTTTTTTATATTGATTTCTACTGTAATAATGTGATCATAAAGTGACCTTGCACTTTGAAATTTTTAATCAGACGTGAAAACTCCTTTCATTTTTTGTCATTTCTTTCATCAAAAAATAATTTTTTTCATACTTTCTGTGTAAATTATGTTTTTCAAACTTTATTTCAACGCCTTCAATTTCACACAAAGAGTAGTTTTCTGAGTTTCTATCTTTGCATCCAAATTTTATTTCAACGCCTGCAATTTCACACAAAGAGGAATTTTTGGATCTGTATCCTTGCATCCAAAATATCAACGCTTGTGTGGTATCCTTGTAACCAAATTTTATATTAATGCCTTCAATTTCACATAAAGAGTAATTTTCTGCGTTTCTATCCTTGTATTCGAAATTTTATTTCAACCCTTTTCATTTCACACAAAATATGACTTTTCCGACTGTGTATCCTGGTATCCAAATTTTACTTCAACGCTCTCAATTTCACACAAAAGAGTAATGTTTCGTCGCTGTATCCTTGTACCTTTAATCCTCCATATTCATCCGATTCGCATATTCGACACAGAAGGACCATGACCATGACACCTCTAATGAGGATCGAAATATTCAAGGTCGGTCGATTCAGTTAACGAAGGGACGTCGATTTTTGCCATTCCTTTAACGACTGAAACGATTCTACCTGGAGGTGTCGATAACACTCCCCTCGTACCACGTTCTTGTCAATTCTTATCTCCCGATAACCGTTCCTCCAAACGATTGCAATCGTTTCAACGATCGTCTGCTTCGTAAACGTGACATCAAAGCGAGAAACGAGAGACAGCCGGGGAGAGCAGCGGTTGGAAATCTGAGAAACATACAAAGAGTTACGGCGGAGCGTATCCTAGATTTCACGCAAAACTACACGGAGAACAAAGGTTCAAACTTTCCATTATTTCATCGGTCTGTGTTAATCCAGGATTTGCCTTTCGAGCGAACAATCCTGCGTGTCGTTGCAGCCAGGATAGCTTAAGAGGCGCCGATATTTGCATTCTATCCTAGAAACTGGATGCTGAATAAATGCTCTGTGTTCAGTTGCTGCTCTCCGCGGCAACAGGGAGAATTATCAAGCCACTCTGTGAATTTGATAAATTGCGTTCGTTTTCATCTTCTTCGTTGTTTTAACGGGAATCAAGCGCCGTGCTTGGTTTCGGTGTTACTCAAAGGAAATAGTAGATCAGAATAATTTAGAATTAGTGACTATTAGTGACTAACTAACTTAGAATTGCATCTTCTAGTTCCTCTTTCGTGGAAGGACTAGTGTTGGGACTGATATTATTATTTATTAAAATAAACGGGAAATAAATCCCATTGATGAACATATGTAAATTACACAGATCTAGGGATCGAAAGATCTAGAGATATAAAGATCTAAGGATTGAAAGATCTAGGGATCGAGAGATCTAGAGATCGCGAGTGATCTAGAGATCGCGAAATCTAGAGATCAAGAGATCAAGAGATCAAGAGATCTAGAGATCGCAAGAGATCTAGAAATCGAACGATCCAGAGACCGAAAGATTTAGGGATCGAACGATCCAGAGATCGAAAGATTTAGGGATCGAAAGATCTAGGGACCGAAAGATCTAGGGATCGAAAGATCTAGAGATCGAGTGATTTAGAGATCGAAAGATTTAGGGATCGAACGATCCAGAGATCGAAAGATTTAGGGATCGAAAGCTCTAGAGACCGAA
This sequence comes from Habropoda laboriosa, assembly GCF_001263275.1. NCBI lineage: Eukaryota > Metazoa > Arthropoda > Insecta > Hymenoptera > Apidae > Habropoda > Habropoda laboriosa. The sequence continues at coordinate 47,129 of NW_017100341.1, read as the reverse complement.
AGATCTAGAGATCGAGAGATCTAGAGATCGAAAGATTTAGGGATCGAACGATCCAGAGATCGAAAGATTTAGGGATCGAAAGATCTAGAGACCGCAAGATCTAGAGACCGAAAGATCTAGGGGTCGAACGATCTAGAGATCGAGAGATCTAGAGATCGAACGATCCAGAGATCGAAAGATTTAGAGATCGAACGATCCAGAGATCGAAAGATTTAGGGATCGAAGGATCTAGAGATCGAGAGATCTAGAGATCGAACGATCCAGAGATCGAGTGATTTAGAGGCACACTATCACGCGAATACATGCGGAAAATGCTTAAGACTAAAAGACCATACTAAGAATAATCAAAATCACAGCGGTCCAAATATTTTTCCAATAATACGGATAACGAGACTCCATTATATTAACTTCGTCGAAATTCGCATCCTCTATAGACACAACCTAATATATAATCGTATCAATCCCATCGGTAGAAACGAGCAGAAAAGACGTTTCAACACGCAAAAGTGTAATCAACGATGGGTAGTTACTTTTTCACAATGGTGAAAAATTTTCTTCGCTTCTCGTGTCTCTCGATTACACAGAACAGACACTCTCTTCGAGCAAAGGACGAAGAGAGTATTGAAATGGGCGGTTCGACTAAAGTAGTGGTCGCTTCTCATATGCGTGTAAATTACTTTTGCAACGATGCAACCCTGCTGCCCTGACAAAGATTAAATCCAAGATAACGAAGCGGGAATTAGATTGATCCGATATATTTTTACGACAACGCCGAAATTGCTTTTTAATTGGCTCCTTTGCACTGGCGGCTTCCCCCGTCATCGATCTACCGATCTGGCCTCGATTATATTTTGTACTTCGTTAACGAAGCGACTCGTGACGAACGCGCGCGTTTCAAAATTCTGCGGATAGATTGGAAAGAGAACGGAGGTTTTTCGGTGACGATTATTTCGACCGGTTCGCCGCGAAATTAGTTATTTACGGGATTGTGAGGAATTTGGAATTTTGGTTTGTTCGATTGAAAACTTGTAAATGTGATTGGAAGAATATTGAAAGGAATGTGCTTTCATCCTTTGTTTTATAGCAATGAGACAGACTCGTGGTACAGATTATGGTCAAGGTGCGACAAAAATGGTTATATTAGTAAAAAAAATTGATTTTAATTCCGAGTGTAGGTTTAATTTCTAAGACTATAAATAATATATAATTTATTAGCTTTACTTAGCTGACACAGTATTAAAACAATGAACAGCTAACGCTTTTATGCATAACCAGTAAAAAAAATGATAAGTTAAGTGGTTAATTGAGGTGTTTAAAAATAGGTAAAGTTTGGAAATTTTTTTCATAGATAATTATCAAATGAAAAGTTTCAATTTTTTTCAGAGGATATAAATCTAACTTTCAGCTTTCTTCTCCAATTTTTCTTATCTCCAAATTTTGTTAAAAGTTATCAATTCTGTTTCTTCAAAAAAGTTACTTTCATATAAGTGTTGACATTTTTTTTTAAGCACCCTGTAGCAGAGAGTGATGAAAAGTGAGATCAAATATTAGTAACCATTTGAGTACTAATTAGTACGCCCTTTGATTAGCAGGAAATGAAGATTTGTGGTAGAAGTTTGAATTCGAGTTACGGTTTTAAAAGAGAATAACATAATTCAGATTATACTTCATTTATTTCCACAAAAATCAGTGGTATGTCGGTATAGGTGAGCTTAACTCATTAAAAAGTCATTACACACTTTGATACATAAAATATATTAGAAACCAGACTCGCCGAAAGTACCTAAATACTTAACAGAACGCGATGCAGGAAATTAAGTGAAACTAGTCAAGCAATTGTCAGACACAAGAGAAAATTTTAGAATCACCTGCCAATTTGCATCAATAATGTATCTCCTACTAATTCTTGATATACTTGAAATTGATATTATGGAGCTGAATAGCAATTTACCCCATTTCGGTTAATTTGAATGGTAAAAAAATTCTGAAAATTGTTAACTTTTCTCTGATAATTTTGATATCACTTGTAGTGTACAGTGATTCCAAACTTTCTTCGGTAGTGCACCTAACAATTATTCTAAATTCTAAAATAATTTTATTTTAAATTCTAAAATAATTGTTCAATTAAATAAGAACTATTAAAAAAAAGTTCTGTTTATAACATAAGAAAGATTTCAACCCCCAAGTATTATTTTGAATTCTAAAACAATTAATTTTGAATTCTGAAACAATTATTTCAAATTCTAAAATAATTGTTCAAATCAATAACAACAATTAAAAAAAAATTCTATTTACAACATAAGAAAGGTTTCAACACCATATCCAACGTCACACACCCTTCTTCCCCATCTAACTCTCCAAAAATACCCAATCGTACTAACAAAAAAGAACAAAAAAAAAATATCAAACGAATCTTGCGCAAATCCAATCCATTTCACATACACTACCGGCCAAAAGTTTGGAATCACCTCCCAATTTTCATCAGTACTGAATCTGCCACTAATTTTTCATAGATTTGATATTGATATTGCGGAGATAAATAGCAATTTGTCTCATATCGATTGATTCGAATGATACAAAATTCGTTAAAAAATTCTTAAAGCTGCTGACCTTTTTCTGCGAATTTTCGTGTAACTTGCAATGCACAGTGATTCCAAACTTTTGGCCGGTAGTTACGAAATGGCGTGTATTTTCGAGCACTCTTGCTCCCTCGTTAATCCCGTGTTAATTGCCGTTATCGATATCGACGATAGACCGAGACGGACTCAGGAAGGATTTCGCCATGCGAGAATAGGACGAACCGGTTTGTAGAACGGAGAACGACGATTTATGCGCCGAAACGGTGGCATATGCGAGGCAAATTGCAGATCGCTCGACGAGCAAACAAAGAGAGAGTGAGAAGAGGAGATTCGGTCGCGTAATTTGCGAGCTCGCGTGGAACCAGGCGTGTAACTCTCTGGTTCCCGCGTTAATTAAGAAACGTATCGGTTGCTCCTACGATTATTTCAGCCTCTCGGAGCTTAATGTCTGGCTTTCTGGTAAATCTGAAATTCATTACCCAAAGACCCGTTTCGTGCATCGAACCGGTGTTTACACGTGTACCTGCGCTCGTTCCACGGGATCGAGGCTCAATTATGGCGACCGCGAACGTGTCATCGCAAAACTATTGTTCTCGGTTTATACAGCACAGGGTAAATGACACATCTTCGATTTCTCGATTATATCGTGCCGAATCAATTTAAACGACGCGTTCTCTCTAATCGTTGAACTCTGACCCACTTTTCGGTCAAGAGTAGCAAACCGTCCGACGTTGATCTACTATTGGCCGATGGTGTAAACGAGACACGATTCGCGGGAATGATTTACGAGAGATGGAAGGAATGTGAAAATCTAGGTGTGCATAGGGGAAATTTGTTGGGGTCGGGAATACTTTTCGATATCGAGACGCGATAGCGATGGGTATTTCACGATGTGAGAATATCAGGATTGCTGAAATTTAGGGTACGTTTTTGGAAATGTTCAGAAACACTTTAATCGGTGTACTTGTTCACACAATTTTGGATATCAGTGAGGTGATCAAACTAGATTATTGAATTCGAAACGCAAATTGCAATGTCTAATGGTTATTTGACGCGAGAGTATTGGGATTGCTGAAATTTAGGGTACATTTTTGGAAATGTTCAGAAATATTTTTGTAGGAACCTAGGGAAAAAATGCATTACTATTGGAAATATAAAAAAAGTATGTTTTTAATCTGTGACTTCAAAAATATATTCTATTAGAAATATAAAGGTATACCTTTGATATATGAAGGAAATAGTACAAACAATGTGTACATAAAAAGGTAGATACAAGAGGTCACGGAACATTACCTCGATGAAAATGGAATAATGCCAAAAATGACAAAAATTCATCAGCAGTGACGAAAAATTAATAAAAATATCGATTTTTCTCACGAAACTTCTATCGCAGCCACTTCGCACAATTCCACATTCGGTGACGAAATATTGTACAATAATTCAGTACTTCACCCGTGAACATTCGAATTTTTCAGCTTTAAAATCGCAATGTTCGGACATTTCCCAACGAATTTTATACACACTTGACGAATCAATTTTACACGAGTGGATGAAACACAATCGAGAGAAAATTTCCTCTGTAAAAAACTAAGAACTCAAACCTAACTCCGTACGAAATACAGTTGAAACGAGAGCAGGCGGTATGAAAATTTCTCTCCTCAGTTTTCTCACGGGGTTTCGATTATTGATCAAAAGTAACCTACTTACCTAGAACGACAAACGTGATTAAAATGCATAACAGAAATATTCTCAACTTTTCGTGTATTATTCCGTGGTAACCTAAATGACAAACGTTATTTCAATATTTCAAATGGAACGAAATGAGTGGCTCGCGAGCCAAAGTGACTAAACCCATCGAATTAAGTGTATTAAATATTTTCTTATTTATGAAGAATTAACCACTGAGCATGTTACTTTCATACTAAAAGCAGAGAAAAAAGACATCGAAAAGCTAGAATTAATCATTTCGACATATATCTTTCCTCTCGCTTTTATGCAGCCTTCGAGCTTAGGCTCATTGCGTCTAGTTTCATTCCATTTCTCTTTGTTTATTCTATTTTCCTTTTTGTTAAGGCCACTCAGCAACTGGGCCTTGGACCCAGTGTTTACGTCCCTGTTGCGAGGAGGCGGGCCTTCTATCTACTATTCGTTTGTCGTTTATAGAGAATTTCTTTTCTTACTTAAGTTTCACTTAAGTAGCTTTGCCTTATTTCATTTGCATTGTATGCGTATCTCGTAAAGTTTTTACACTCTTCTTCAGAGTCTATCAGACTTGTCCAGCTTGTTTCTGGATTTCTGATTTTTTCGTATCTTATTGCTTTGTATTTTTCGCATTCGACTGTTTCATCTGCCTTTTTACTAATCATTTCGACAGTGACATATTTTTAGTATCAGGGCCTTCATACTCAAATAGGAAACCTTCGAGGGAAAATAGAGAGGGAGTAGTTGGCGTAGAAGCGACAAGTTTTTTATTGTTAATTTCTCCTAATCACTACAGCTCAATTCTCATTATTTACACAATAAGCTCTGAAAAGCGAAAAGAAATCACAGGATATGCGCTAAATGTCCCCAAATGTCGTCAAAAGAACAATATTGTATTTAAAATTAACTATATAATATGTACAACCACTTAGGATACAAATAAAATCTCGACTTAACTAAAGTAGTTGGCGTAGTGCGCAAAGCGTCGGCTTGCTAAGCCGAAGGTCCTGGGTTCGATTCCCGTTTGAGTCCCTCAAAATTTTTTCGTCGATTTCTACATATTTAACGATAAAAAATTATTATTTCATCTGAAATTACCGTATTGCTCATCTGTGAATCTAAAAAATCCCGATATTCTCAGGCCGAGAGTGATTCTTCGTAATTTCCATTCGACCGAATCGTTGAGCGTCCGCGATTTCGGACTCCCACGCATCCCTAATTAAATCGAAGCATGATTCACGGCAGGGATAAGCGAAATCGTGAGTAGCAGAGAGAGAATAGAGCTCTCGTTCCTTCTCTCCCGGTTTGAACGAGATTCGTGCGGGAATTCTCGTTGCGTTGCGTTCGTGACCGATAACGCGAGGTTCGTGCGAACGAGCCGCGACACGAGAATTCGATTTGAATTTTTCATGTTGCTCCGAGCACTTGCGCTGGAAATCGCTGGTAATTGGATTGGCTGAGTTTTTAGCTCAGCTTGAAATGAATATTAAAGTAGCCATTTTCTCGATCCTATTCACGGGAATAAATAGCCGGGCCGGCGGGCCCCTCGCTTAATCCGTGTACATTTCGCGAAATTTCATAAACAATTTCACGATTGATGTAACAGCGAACTTGAGCAATATTGACTGTTGTGGTACGTTCGAGGCTATTTGTCGAAACGTGTTTGACGTGGAAGACCGTATACAGGGTGGACAATTGAAACAGACCGTCTAATTGTATTCTGTGTAGGTATGGTGGTGCGAGAAAATTTCTGTGTCTAATTTAAATGGTTTTAGAAGATGAATAAGGTGAAAGAAATGGCAAAAAATGAAAGAAAGATTCATATTTGATTTAAAATTTCAGGATCCAAGATTATTTCAAGGTTGTATCATTATGCATGTTAAAATGTAGGTCAATGTCTGTTACAAAATTTTTTTTTATGGAAGAAATGGGAAAAAATGAAAGAAAGCATCACGTTTGATTAAAAATTTCAGAATTCAAGATTATTTCAAGATTATAAAGTAGAAAAATATATGTACATTCATGTAAAAAACCTAAATGTCCATGAAAGAAAAACAGAAACACATGGCATTTACAAAAAAGATTTCCCGATGGAAGAAATGGCAGAAAATGCGAGGATGTTTCACATTCGATTTAAAAATTAAAATCCAAGGCCGTTTTAAATGCACATCAGCGTCTGCTATAATATACAATAGAAAGGAAAATATACGTTGACGTAGAAAAATATGGGTCGAAGGAAAGAAAAACAGAAATAAATGGCATTTATAAAAAAATGAAAGAAAGTTTCACATTCGATTAAAATTTTAGAATCCGAGCTCATTTTGCACATCAATGCACATCAATGTCTACTGCAACATAAAATAGAAGAAGTCCTTGAAAACCTTGAAAAAAATCTTTCTTCCATTTTATTCACTCTTTGGAACAATTCAAGTTACGTATAAAAAATTGTCTCGTACCACCACAGTTAAAGAAAATTTACGTGGCCAGTTTCACGTGACCCACCCAGTATACGCATGCATACGTTGGGCACATATTTGTTTAGGATTTTTGCCGGATTGTCGTTGAAGCATGAGAAGATGGTAAATTGACGTTGACCTAGTTATGAAGATTCGGCTTCGAAGTGAATCGATAGCTTGTTAGTAATTCTATCAAACATTCATCCCCGTCGGCAACGACAACGCGCTCTGACAAATTTCATTACGGTTCCCACCTTACGGACGTGATTAGTCACTCCCGCGAAAGATTACGAATTTTCTTCTCGACTATAACCATCGTGTACGTCGTCGAGAGAGTCTCTGCTTCTTGGACAATTGGAGAACTGGAATTCCGTAATTTGCGCGACTCCGGCGTGTTAATTCTTCCCTCGCGTTTGTGTCCGTGACGTTGACGTTGCGTCGCTTAACCTGAGGATCTCGATGGTTTTAAGCGAACTCCAGGTTAGATACAAAGGGAACACGAAGTTTCCAAATGGTCCACCGTGCAAACAACGACCACGACCAAGGCAGCTACACTTTGACGATCAAATGGAAATTAAAGTCCCCTAATGCTTGGAATTTCGAACTTAACGCTGGGAGTAAGGTCGGTGAATGGGAGAAATAAATTGAGAAGAATTAACCCTTTGCGATTGTGTGTCGGGTGAGACTACGTGTTCGGTACCGAAATATTCAGTTGATTAATTCTCCTTTCCGGTTTTTTCTACTTACTACACGATACCTCTCAAATCCCCAAAACTTACACTTGGACACGTAACAAAAATAACACATCTACAGGGTGTCCCGTGACTCCTCGAACACCCGGAAATGGGGGGTTCCTGAGGTGACTCTGAGCAACTTTTTCCTTTACCAAACAGAGCCCGCGCTCAGGGACGAAGAACAGAGGCTCACCCGCGCGCGATCGAACAAATGCGTAAATTTTATTCGAACGAGTTCGTTTAAGCTGTGTACATATTTTGTTTCCCCCCGTTTCTGCAGGCAAAGGGTCCACAGAGAGTTTGGAAGGTAAAAACGCCTTGCCGCAGAGAGTTAAAGCAAATGTGAAAATGTGAATTTTTATATTGTACAAGAAAATGTTACAAAAACCTGCCAAAGTTCCTTCAGTTTACGGTACAAGCGATGATAAACTATTTTTCTGTGCATTAATATCACACCGAAACTAGATATTTTACAATCAACATTACGCCGAATTATTGAAATAAAGGCGAACTACGCGGTATTGCCCGACAGTGGTCAAATAAACATGTTCTAACCGGACTATTCGGACCGCAAAGTGTTAGGTTTCGTTTGACGTGTGACAAAAGTTAATTATGACAAAGTGAGGGAGACGAAATACGTGGAAGAAGAGGTGACACAGAGCGTGGAACATAAAGTAAGGAACAAAAGTGGAAACGTGAATGAAAGTAACACGCGCACAATAGGGAAGGTATTGTGCTAAAGAGAAGAATGATTTAATAAAAAGATCTTCCAGCTCGTTTCGACGAGGAAACGAAGCGTGTATTTTTCGCGAAAAGTGCAACTTGTTGCGTTCGTGCAGATTATACACGTTACACTGAAAATTGCTACGATTTTAATTGGAGCAGAACCCCCCCTTCCAGAGAAGAAAAGAAAGGTAACGAAAAATATAACAACCGAGTGGTCTCTGCAAAGCAGATTTCTTTCTCTTTTTGGAACACAAATCTATTTCACGATAAATCTTGGGCGATATCTTGAATTGTGCCGAGGAGAAGTTGGTGGAGGAAAATCGCTCGAGGGAACAACATTCGGTTAATGAAATATACATGCTGGGGAAATCGATCGTCGAAGGCGGATTCAATTGAAAGACGGCGAAAGTTGTCTTTGTCGTTGTTGCGACGCGCGCCGTGCTAAAACTTAAGAACGACAGGCAATGATTGTCATGCGCGATTAATTAAAGTCGACCGAAGCAGCAGTCGCCGCCTAGTCGACGATGCTCTCCGGTATTCGCGTTGCGGATCGATGCTTTTCACTCGGCGA
>NW_017100341.1:30313-38349 GCF_001263275.1 Habropoda laboriosa | reverse complement strand
GAAGTAGCTGACAGAAACACGATCGTCCACGGTACGTTTATGATCGAGCCGTGAGACCTGACGTATGTACATTCGCGTCGAGCCTCCTGCTTTTATAACTTCCTTCCTCCATTTTTCATTCATCCTTTTCCCTCTCCCTCTTTTTCTCTCTCTCTCAGGAGAGAGAGAGAGAGTGTCACTTACTCACACTCCCCTAAGAGAAGGAGAGAGAGTCACTCACCCCTCACAGAGAGAACGAGGGAGAGAGAGAGTGAGTCACTCACACTCTCCAAAGAGAGAGAGAGAGAAGGAGAGCCACTCACACTCCTCACAGAGAGAGAGAGAGTGAGTCACTCACACTCTCCAAAGAGAGAGAGAGAGAAGGAGAACCAGTCACACTCCTCACAGTGAGAGAAAGGGAGAGAGAGAGAGAGTGAGTCACTCACACTCTCCAAAGAGAGAGAGAGAGAGAAGGAGAGCCACTCACACTCCTCACAGAGAGAGAAAGGGAGAGAGAGAGAGAGAGTGAGTCACTCAGACTCCCCAGAGAGAGAGAGAGAGAGAGAGAGAGAGAGAAAGGGGGAGAGCCACTCACACTCCTCACAGAGAGAGAATGGGAGAGAGAGAGAGAGTGAGTCACTCACACTCTCCAAAGAGAGAGAGAGAAGGAGAGCCACTCACACTCCTCACAGAGAGAGAAAGGGAGAGAGAGAGAGTGAGTCACTCACACTCTCCAAAGAGAGAGAGAGAGAAGGAGAGCCACTCACACTCCTCACAGAGAGAGAAAGGGAGAGAGAGAGAGAGTGAGTCACTCACACTCTCCAAAAAGAGAGAGAGAGAGAATGAAATAGAGTGAGAGGAAGAGTGTGAGAGAGATACAGAGAGTATGAGGGAGAGACTCTCTGTGAGGGGAGTGAGTGAGTGAATGAGTTAGTGAGTGACTCTCCCTCTCTCTCTCTTTTTCTCTCTGTGAGGGGTGTGAGTGACCCTCTCTTTCTCTCTTTGTGAGAAGTGTGAGTAACTCTCTCTCTTTCTCTCTCTCTGTGACGGGTGTGAGTGACTCTCTCTCTTTCTCACTCTCCTTCTGTCGTTCTTTTCCTTCTTCACCTATGTTCTTTCTTTGACGCGTTTTCTATCATTGATACTCTCAAGAGAGAGAGAGAGCACACAGCGTATGAGAATTTCACGTCGATCGTCTACAGGACGAGATGTCCTTTTTAGTTTGTCGTCGTGTTTGCAAGTAATTTCGTAAAGTCTCGCTAACTCTATCAACGCGAGACTGCCACTTCCGTCGCTTTGTTTGTCGCGAGGGAAGCTTTAAGTTGCGAGCTAATGACGTGTAACATTGTTACAACCATCGATTTCAGAATATTGCTCGTTCGTTTCGACGACGGTGAAGCCCCGTGCGCGCGTTCGACGATGCGAGCAACGCGACCATGCGAGAAATTAAGAATAGTCGTCGAGGTGTACGAAGGGAGGAGGGGCTTATGATAGATCTGTTAGGTAGAAATCAGTCATTTCTCTAGGAGAATTTGTACTTCGTCATGTAAGCGAGCACTTTGCCATCGATCGATTTAGTTTGCCAGACCTTAAGTGCAGTTGATCGATTATTAAAATTCAGAACGTGCAGCTCCAAGTTTCAAATTTAACGTGTCGAATTTCGTGTCTCCAATTTGAAATTCAAATTTCTCTAATTCAATTTGCAAATTCAAGTGTGTTCGAATAAAAATTTTCAAATTCTAATATATTCAAATTCAAACTTTCAAATTCAAATATATCCAAATCCGAATGTTCAAATTGAAATTTTCAAATTTTCACATTTAAACATTCAAATACAAATTTTCAATCGCCGAATTTAAGGTTCAATATTTGCTAATTCCAGAGCTGAAGTGTTAGTCTTATCTCTTGAACGCATTATCGCTCCAAACGTTGCCGTGTTCTCCATAATTGAACACACAAGCGACATTACGTTAAAGCGGCCGTAGTTCACTGTATCGAGACGAATGTTACCTCCCAGATTGGAAGTTTCGCTCGATTGGATCATCTCGATGAACGACCCAATGTATATTAAAATATCGAAATGGACCGACCGAAAGACGAGCGTCTTCGGGGACACACAGTCGCATTACTTGGATACGGGATGGATAGAGCTCGCTCAATCGGGTGATTACGATGTACCGTGTTTGCTTGCTGAATAGAACGGAATCGAGGGAAACACGCGATAAACTTGTTACAAAGTTCTCGATCGTGTACCGCGAGCGTTTCCCATGGCTTCCGTGCTAATCGATCGAGGTTATTTAAAAAGTAACAAAAAAAAAGAAAAAAGAAGAACGAATAGTCACTGTGAAAGCGTTACACAATTTGTCACGGTGTAAATTGTACACGCGCGAAAACATTTTGATAAATCGTTGAAAAATTTCTCTATTACCTACCAGAGAAAAAAAAAATACGATTGAAAAATCGTATATTAAATGGATGCGATATCATGTCAACGGAAGATCCTTGAGAACTTCGTACAATGACGCAGAACAACCGAGCTGTACGATATAAATTCGAATAGCCGACGAAATATTCTGTAATTGATATGCAAAGCAAAACAGAAAGGAATGCGCGAGCTTTAGAAACAGGCTGATGTGAAAGGATTTTCCAACTGGGTGTATCGACTGCGTTTTAAAAGGCACGAGTAATGAAATATTACGGGGGAAAATGAAAAGGTCCCCCGTTTTTCATATTCTCGATCGTTGTATTAATGATTTTACCAAAGTTTTTCAATTTTCAATCTCGAACCAGCCGAAAATTTACCTCTGTCGAATCAGTGTCTACAAAAATCCTTTCAACGTCAGATGAAACATCACTCTACCTCGTATACCTATCGTTATTCAACACTTGAACAAAACAAAAAAAAATGAAAAAAAGAACAGAGGATACAAAGGGAACAGAAAATTTCCTTTGAAGCGTCATGGATCCACCGGGATCATGTGGATCACAGGGTTCAAGGACGAAATAGATGATGTTTGGTAAATGCTAGAGCAGCAATTGGAGAAGAAGGAAAAAGGTAGATAGGTTTGAGTTGAAGACATAAGAGGTTGTAATTAGCAGCGAAACTAAAGGATCAAACCGTTATTGTAAAGTGGCCTTTGAGGTGGACCACACGACCTCGACCCGGAAGAGGCAGGCGAACGCCACCTACTCGCTTATTCTTTTGTTCGGAACGTTTCTATGGTCATCCGTTTTCCATATCGATTATACGAATAAGCTGTCGCCTCTTTCACACAAGCCTCCTCTTTTATGCACCGAAGCTGCTTTTGAGAGTGATGCTTGCTAGAGGTGATAAGCAATCACTCTGACGTCACGGGGAGGAAGAGGAAAGGGAGAGAGCGCGAAAGAGAGTGTGTGTGAGAAAGAGTAAGTGAGAGTAAGTGGGTGAGTGGGAGAGTGGTTGAGTGAGTGGATGACTAAAATGGTAAGTGAGTAACTGAGTGAGTGGATGACTGAGAGAGTGAGTGGGTGAGTAGGTGAGTGAGTGAGTGGATAAGTGAGGATAAGTGAAAGACTAAGCGAAGGATTGCGTGAGAGGATGAGTGTGAGAGTGAGTCAAGGAATGAGTGGATGACTGAGAGAGTGAGTGAATGACTGAGTGAGTTGGTCACTAAGTTGGCGAGTGAGAGAGTGAATGAATGACTGAGTGAGTTGGCCACTAAGTTGGCGAGTGAGAGAGTGAGTAAGTGGATGAGTGAAAGAGTGAACGAAGAAGTGAGTGAGTGGATGATCGATAGAGTGAATGACGGAGTGAGTGATAGAGTGAGTGACTGATTGAGTGAGTGAGTGTATGAATGAGAGAATGAGCGAAGGGGTGAGTGAGTAGGTAAGTGGGTGACTGAGTGAATTAGTAAGTTAGTGAGTCAGTGAGTGAAAGAAAGAGAAAGACAGAGTAAAAGAGAACATTAGCTACCTTTCGTCGCCTTTATCACACATCATTGTTGCCAGCCACTTGAAGGCGCGATGGTAAAAGTGCATTTGCGTTTTTGTTATCGCGCCAGCTCGATCGTATCTCTCGTATACTTTGAAGCGAGGGAACAGGAAGGGGGGAAAGAACTTCGCCTACGTTTATACTTCGACCAGCACGGAAAAATAGAGTTCACGCGAGTAGGACGGGTAATTGATACAGAATCGATCGAGAAAGTGGTAGGGTAGACCGTTTTATTATGACGACGAATGGAACCGATGTTTACCTAACAACAGACTCATCGTCGTTTCTCCAGTTCCCTCGCCTAGCGGGCTTATAATGAATTGGACATTCCAACAACTTGTTCAGCCCTCTCTCTCGTTTTCGAGTATCTTCATGCTAGAATTAACACGAGCCGAAGTTCATATGGGAGAAGTGGTGTTTTCGCGAATGAAAATAGGGCAAATGTTAAGAAGCTAATTATTCAAGATAGGTCGTTTGGACGAATTTAACGAGCTTCCGCGAGAATAATTTCTCCAATTTAATCTGTACCCTTGTTCTCCGAAAAAGAAGCTTCAATTACAAATGAAGGAGAGAAGAAGAAAGAAAGAAAGAAAGAAAGAAAATGAAATCGATGAAATTAAAAGTCACGATAAGGAAAGGGACCTTGAACGACGACGAACATACGACCCTGACACGATCGAGATAACAGGCTTTCTCATGGTTTCCACGTCGATTGTTCAGTTTTCTATACCCATGGGGTAACAGACTTTTTTCCCCACTTTTTTTTTCTTTTTTCGACAACTTTTCCATGCATTTCCGTCGTCGACGAGAGCGCGACACGATAGGTGTTTCCCATTGACGTCAATCACGACACCTGCGTTCTCCGGATTCGTTTTATTGTCCGATCAAAACATATCAACTTGAAGCGCAATGATATCAAATCTGTCAGCAACGTTGATCCATGGTGTTCTCCGCTATCTCGAGCAGAGGATACTGAGAACCGTGAGCTTCGTTTAATATTCAGATCGTGTCTAGGTACAGTTGGAACAGCAAGTCAGATGGGTTCTTTATTTATGAAGAATCGAGAATATCTTCTTGTTCGATTGTTCCATTTTCAAATCTGGGAGCTGATGGTTCGGGGGTGGAAATTTGTAAAGATTGTTTGGAGAAAGAATTATTGCTTGGAAGATATTAAATTGAGGCCATTAGTGGAAAAAAGGGCGCATAGGCTTATGTCGACTCGGGTGTTTGTTGTGTATGTACAGTTTGTCAGGGAAATATTCGGATACCTTCGTATTCTTAACTATTTCGTTCTGTGTTTTAAATAAATATGAAAATAATTGAAAAAAATGCTTCACGTTATGTTAGACTGTAATCTCTGGTTAATGTAAATATTCAATTTATTTGTATAATTTTCATAATAATTTTATGAAATATACTTCTCGTATAATTTTTTAAATATTGAGCTGGAAATAGGGAAACGTCTACTTTTAGCGTTACAAATTTGTATATAATATATCAAGGACATGTTACTTTTTTTTTAGATTCAATTGCTTACCTTTTATTAATTGATAGGATAACGAAAACGTTGAAATCGATTTTCTTGAAATTGCATTTTGGCGTATGTGTCCTTCTTCCATCCAAGGACTCAATTACAATCAGATTCGATAGATAAAACAGAAAAATATCCTAAATCACACATATACCTACTTTTTGCTTCAAAATATTTTTCAATATTTCTCACATTTTTACGTCTGTTGTACACGTAAAAATACATCTTTCAACGCTATCAAACTGTTCTGAAAGTTCAAAAATGAACATATTGAACGTGTGCAAACTTCCGTGGTTCCCCAACGAGATCTATCATATCGAATCTACCGTTGAAAATCGGCAACTATCATCCGCACACACGTATCCATCTGTCTAAACCACTCGCCTTCTAAATTTTCCCTCGCGTATCAAAATCGAATCTCGATCCCAATAACTCCAGGGACAATTAATTCCATTTCTGTCGGAACGGCGTGGCGCGCCGGCGAGTTCCAGCCAGATCCCGTGGAAACTTGCGTCCGTTTCGAGTGACCTTAACCGACAGATTGCTCGATTAGCACGTCACTTCCTAATCTTCATAATCAGATTATCAGGCGGGGACGAGTTGCAGTTCGTATTAGACCAAGTTAGGAGCAGCAGGGGTTTGGCCTGGGTCAAGCGTACACCTGAGAGAGAGAGAGAGAGAGAGAGAGACTCAAGGTCGCGAAAACGTGGAGAGAAATCGAAGAGGGACGATAATTTCGCGATAGTTCGCCGGAGAGGGAGAGAGAGAGGGGGGAGAGGGGAGGGAGAGAGGGGTGGGAGAGAGGGGGAGAGAGGAGAGAGTGGGAGAGAGAGGAGAGAGAGGAGAGAGTGGGAGAGAGAGAAGAGAGAGGAGAGAGAGGAGAGAGAGAGGGAGAGACAGGTAACTCGCGCTTTTCCTTTCGCAGCTACGATTAATCATTCCAAGGTCTCGCGTGTCCCGGAAACGAGATCTCGACGCGAGCCATGCTGATAGGATTTTACGCGGCGACGTTGTTCGACATGGTAAATATTAAGCTAGTCGACGACGCGTTTCTCTGTCGGCGTAGATGGGATTTATTCGAAAAGGGGCGACATTTACATTTCCCCCGGATTCAAGGGAACGTCTGTGAATTGGTAAGATATACACACCGGGTTAACGGGATTTAATCTCGAACGCTTTAGCCCTTTTCTCTCGTATTGTTGGAGTAGGTTTTACAAGGGACGTCGGCAAATGTTACCGTCCGGGGCCAGATTGTTCGACGAGCCGGGGAGCTCTTCGATTGTTTGCAATGGAAAAGGTGTTTCACGCGGAAAGGTGACGTTTCTGGGAGGATTTTTAAAAATGCAGGCTACGCTGCGTTGTTAATTTCAGGCTAAAGATGGTGGTCGTAACTGTTTAACCTTCTGAGGAAAATGGACTTATACAGACGGTGACTCTTACTAATATTCGGACACTCTTTAGAACAGTATAACTTTTTTAAAATTGGACTTAACGACTTGAGTTCTTTTGAGAAGTTAGAAGAATTAGTATGCTAGATGACGCGTGTAAAATTTTTTGAAAAAATTGCAATTTGTCGAAATCGCGAAGATATTAACATCTGAATTATTTCCAGTGGTATCGAAATTAAAAGAAAAGAACAACTGAGAAGGGTTTACATGATCCGAAGACATGCTTGTAACGATTAAAAAAGAAACTTGTGTTGTTAAAATGTCACCGACATTTCTTTCTCTACTATTTAAGGTCACTTTAATGTCGTTGAACTCGCCTTGATTTCTAGCCGACATCGTCACATTACAAAAAACATATTAACGTACAAGAAAATATCGATGACCTCGAAATGACCTTGAGAGGATTTTTTTTGTCAACACGCCTTGAAACTGTACGAACTCTCCTAAATCGTTTCTTTTTCTTACATCCAGTACCAGCGGGAATAATTCAGATATTCGTTGTAAATGAGATCGTCTTAATTTCGAAAAAAAGTCGGATGTTACCAAAAGGAAAAACACATCGATGACCTTGAAATGACCTTCAAGATGACCTTGGAAAGCCTTTTCTTGTCATCGCGTCTTCGAACCACGTAAACTCTTCTAAACCATTTTTTTCTTTTACATTCTACACCAGCAGATATAATTTAGATATTCGCTACAAATGAGACACCCTGTACATTGCACAAGTAGTCGGAATCTCGACAAGAAGGTACGCAGCCCTTCGTCGCGCAAAGCGTTCACGTTATTACGCGCATACGACGAAAGATACACGAATTTTGAACGGAACAGAAAACTGACACACGTTCCTCGACGATCGTTTTATTTTTCACGCTTTTCCTAGAACTTGCTAAAATATGCGAAGAACTGATCGATTCGAAGCTGAAACTGCGACTACGTCTGACGCGATAGGAGACGCGCATGTTGCCGAAGTGGAGCACACGGGTTGGTTATTTACTACGCCCGGATAGCTGAATTGCTAGGAGAAATCGTTCGGAAAAAAGGAAAAATCCCTCGGTTAGTATCTCGTATCCGAGGCAATTCGTTCAGTTTTCTCACCGCGAAACTATTT
>NW_017100341.1:19293-29633 GCF_001263275.1 Habropoda laboriosa | reverse complement strand
TAATTTGCAATTTCTTTTTTCTTCTTAATTTCATATTTCGAAAAATTCCCAATTCGTCGAGTGCGGCGAATGCATGCACACACGTCGAGAGAAACGTGATCGAAAATTGCTATTTACGTATGCAGAGTTTTCCATACCCGCGCAATCTGAATCGTGGCATATATAATCGCTGGATACGCGGACCCATAATACGAGCCGATGCGAATCCGATTTGCATGTTCATTTAGTAATAATTGAACGGATAATCGTGTCGTTGTCGCTGAACGATAGCCGGCCAACTTATTACGTGTTACTCCACTGATCCTGTTTATCCCTTCGGATCGACCGTTTTAGATGTAAATCGAAACTATTTTTAATACCCTTGCACATATTCGTTTTCTTTCTCTTTTTCATAATCGTTCTCGTTTCAAAATATCCTCACTTGGCTTTTTTTTTTCTTTTCTCGAGGTAAATAACGAGATTCGTTCGGAAAATGTTGGAATTTAAGAGAGGTGAAACTAGCGGAACCAGAGAGCTTTTGAATTTGCATTGAAGTTAAAATTGAGGTGGGCAAATTGCTTCGTTCTTTTTTTAATTTGTTATTTGAAGTTGGATAGCGAACGAATCTTTGTTTGGACTTAATTTTTTGGTAGAAGTGAACGGGTTATAGGGGTGTCGATCGATGGACTGATTAATATTCTTAACGACGCGTGTTTTGCACTTTTATTATTGCGAATTGTGAAAGCTTGCTTGCCCGGTATCAGCGTACAACTAATGCGCCGCGTGCATTTGCATATTGTCCACTGCTAATCTCGCCCGCAAGACTCCGTAATTAACTAAAGCGCGCATACCGCTAATTCGGTGATTTCAACGTAATTGTGCCGGTGGGAATGTTTGCTTATCATCAACATTACAGTATTGTTTTTTAATTCAATTCTAGCCTGGGTAATATGCATTTGGGTTAATCATCCTCGAATTTTCTACTTTCGAGTCGAGAAAGCGGCCGTTTCTCTGGCTTTATTAACATTATGCCGTCCGCACGCGTAATCCGGATTCTTTTGTTTGGCGCCGGCAGGACTGGTTCAGATCTTTTCGTCTGTCGCCGGGGGTTTTTCGAGGTTGTCGGGAGAAAAAAAAAAAAATTTCTTGTAAAAACACAAAACTTGCTAATATGATCGTATTGCAACCTGTAACTTATTGTTACTTGGACAGAACACGAGCGATACTGGCGTCTGTGCGATAGCTTCCCATAAGACGCCAACGTGGTGTCACCGGCATTTGTTCGATAGCTTCGCGCGGGGCACCAACGTCGGTGTCACCGGCATTTGTCCGATAATTTTCGTAGGGCACCAATGTGGTGCCACCGGACGGCATAGTGTTAAAATTTCATTTGCGTAACCAGTTTTCGTTAACACAAACACATTAGGATCGTGTCGAAAGTCTCTTACAATAAACCTGCTCGTATCGTAGGATTTCAGCGTGTGTCAGTATATGAGCGCAGCGAAAAGCGAAACGCAGAAGGGGCCCGCGGGCCCCGGGACAAAAAGGCAGTTGAAGGTAGCGCGCCGTGGCTCGAGCTTGCCATGCGACAGTGTATCCTTTTTTACCTGACGAATTGACCCCACAATAATATTAAATTTTAATAATACGTAAGAAATGCGAGATTTCGGCGGCGAAGTGGTGGCCTGGACTTTGTCACCCAGGAAGAGAAAGCGCGCGGATACCTGTGGGTGCCGTCCGCACGCGTAATCCGGATTCTTTTGTTTGGCGCCGGCAGGACTGGTTCAGATCTTTTCGTCTGTCGCCGGGGGTTTTTCGAGGTTGTCGGGAGAGCTCCAACGGTTTTTCGGAGCAACGCGGGATACGACGCGGAGAGGACACTCTGGGAATAGCCGTGGAGCGAGACGAACACCGGAGCACTTAGCAGTCGCTTATCACTATTTAATACATTTTTGGTTAATACTCTATCCTGTGTTAAATTTATTTCAATTGTGCTGACAAATATTAAAATTTTGTCCGTCAATTCGAAATAATCTTAAAAAAAGGAGTTTTCGGAGCAACGCGGGATACGACGCGGAGAGGACACTCTGGGAATAGCCGTCGAGCGAGACGAACACCGGAGCACTTAGCAGTCGCTTATCACTATTTAATACATTTTTGGTTAATACCCTATCCTGTGTTAAATTTATTTCAGTTGTGCTGACAAATATTAAAATTTTGTCCGTCAATTCGAAATAATCTTAAAAAAAGGATACTCTTTATATGTTGGATATTGTTAGCCTGCTTCTTTATAGACGAAAGTCGAATTAATGCAATACAGTTTGTTCCCCACTAGTGTAGAGTACAAAGAGACGATGCTCCTTTGTTCGAAAGACTTTATTCTATTCCGCTGGATACTCAGAGTTCAGGAAGAGTCTTTGAAGCTTGACTTGTACAGAGATTAGAGTTTCGCGTACAGTTTACAGAAGGCTTCAGAGGTTACAACGTTTAGAGTGAGAGTTACGAGTTGGGCAGTCCTTCATGGTCCACCTTGGGATTTTCAAGTTAGCGAAGTATGTACTAGGAAGGCCCGAAGAGCGACTATTTAATCCTAACAGGACTTAAGTGCCTATTTCTCATCCCGTGGCTTTACGACGCATCAATTGATACTCAGAAGTAAGCATCAGAATTTCTGAGTCTAGCTATCCGGCAAAAAATGTGTTTAATTAATAAGAGTGTCCTTTAGAGAAGAATCTTTGAAAAATAGCGTATCTAAGCTTCCATGTCGTAAAGCTAAAGCTCGAGCACGTTCCGTGGTATGGAAGAATCACGAATTTTACCAGAATGCTAAACGAAGTTACCAAGTTGTATTGAAATATTTAATTACAGAAAAATATCCATATTTTCTTCGATATTCACGTGGACACTGAGCCGAAGAATAATTTTTTTCGTCTAATAAAAATTCCATTTCCGAAAACTGTTGTGTACTATCGATGGTACACGTGGCATTGAACATGTTAACACATTAGCTGATATGCAGATATGCGTCATTGAAATTTTCACTCATTTTCATCTGTCTCAAAATAAATTTATAAAACGCTATAAGTGGTTCAATTTCTCTTCAGAAATGCCGTAAC
Organism: Habropoda laboriosa; assembly: GCF_001263275.1. Lineage (NCBI taxonomy): Eukaryota > Metazoa > Arthropoda > Insecta > Hymenoptera > Apidae > Habropoda > Habropoda laboriosa. The sequence goes on along the minus strand of NW_017100341.1, from coordinate 26,538 downwards.
AGATGTTTCACGAGTTAAATAAACTTTCTTTGGAAAATATACATTAATATAAGGCGCCGTGCGACGCGCGTAGGGTCGCAGGGGGCCCTAGACAAGGATGAGCTGCACCAGCACTCCACAGCTTGCAGGGTCCTAACGGTCGAAGAACCATATAAAAACGGGAAAAAGGGCAGCGGCTCACACAATATCGCACATAGTCATCGACGAGCGAACCGACGTTATTTTAAGCGCCTGTAATTCCTTAATCTTACATTAGTTACAGCAGCTTTTCCCAGCGTAACGCGATTGAAAGAAATAAACACGAAATCGTCAAGTGCGACTCCAAATGCGAATGTGCTAAGAGACGCAATAGTGAACTTTCAGAACTTTGAAAATTAAAAAGATAATAGTGAACTTAATGAACATGTTGTAACGAGAGAAATTCTCGTGGATCCCGATGACGATTCGGGACTTCGGTGCTCTTTTGTCTATGGTGTGAGCTATGGTACGGGCGCTAGTGTTCTGATAGACGGTTAGAGTCTTTGTCCAGACCACGTTGCGACTACACGAGCGTGTCTCTGATATTAACAACAGAACTTTCAAAATTAAAAAGATTTTTCCATTGGTACGCCAAGTGGTAAAAAATTAACCCTTTGCAATCCGAATAGGCCATTTAGTCCACACTTATTTCACCACCGTGTAGTTTGTCTTTATTTCAATATTTCAGCGCAACGTTAGTTACAAAATATTAAGTTTCGGTATAATATCAATCAGTGCCGGATTTACGTGTAAGCTAACAAAGCTACAGCTTAGGGCCTCGCAATAAAAAAACAAAAAATATAAAAATTGATAAAAAAACATCTCGTAGAAAAATCACTCAAATAAAGTCAGACATATCACTATGATAATTTCTAAATAATTTTGAATATACAAAATATAACATTAAAATAATTTTGGCACATTGTAAATGTGTTTGAGATATTTTGTCTTCTTTTTTTTTTAAATGTATTTATTTGAGAGTTTTTAAAATGTCGGCTAACTTCAAAGGGTATCTATCCAGTAAGATTAATTTTTTATGTACTACCAATTATGTTGTTATAATTTAAAACTTTCTGGTATATGAGCCTTGTTTGTCGTTTTTAAAACCCTTTAATTATATAATTATTTCTGTGATTTTGTAAACACATCCTTTATTATTTTTTCAATAAAAATTAAAAGACAATATATTTTCATATATTTTAAATTTTTCTGAGACCAGCTGATGTAATTTATAACAGCAGGGGGCCTCTGGGTTTTGTATAGCTTAGGGCCTCAGCAAGTCTAAATCCAGGCCTGATATCAATATATAAAAAAATAGTTTATCATCATTTATAATTTATTGTAAGGTTTTCGTGTATGTTCGTGTATGTGGGTTGCTTAGTACCCACATAGTAAGTTCTTTTAAAATCTTTATTGAATAGCTGTCTCGCGAGGTTCACACTTGACTCCTGACTGCTGACTGACTCTTTTCAGTCACCTCGCGAGTTTCTTCCTAACCATCTTCTTTTTCCTGATTGGTTACCCCCAACGTATTGGTTGTGAGGAATTTTGTCTTTAACCCGCCGCTAGTTCTTTGCGCCCTTGGCGCAATTTTCCAGGACCGCGGCGAATTATGGTGGGAGAGTATTGTCCCGCTGTAGCGCATTTGGCAGCGCGGCGGATTTTCCTCCAGGTCCGGTACTTGAGACATGTGGTCTGGGCCTCTGGGCCCGTACGCGGACCTTTGGCATTTGGTGAAAGTTTCTACGAAAACATGCATTGTTAGATTTACTAAACATTAAACGGACTAAAACGATTTCCTCAAAAATAGTTCTGCTAGCGCGTCCGCGTTTTAGTCGTCCGCGCGGCAAATGCTTGCTTCTGCACTACAGTTGGCCGCCACACTATCATTGTACGATATCTAATGGCAAAAATTCCTATATCGACTCTGGTATTACCTCAAGGGGTTAAAAAAATGAATCACAACAGAAATCTTCAAGACCTGAAACTCTCCTTTAACAAAAAGTGTCTCGCTGAAAATACGAATTGTAACAAAAGTACGCATAAATCTAGCATTTCGAGGAGCTTGTTTCGAACAACAGTTTGCCTCTTTGGCGCTTGTTCCATTAGAATAGGAATTGGTCGTAAAGCACGATAACAGTCCCCGCGTTGTAAAAGCTCGCGCTTGGATATAGGAAGAGAGATAGTGGAGAACGGGGCACTCTCGAGAGGCGATGGCATGAATTTAGGCTACCTCTTCTCGAGGCAGCGTCGACACAACGTAATTTCCATTATTACACACGCGAAATGTATTGCCACTCTCAATTAGGCACGCTGAAAGCATCATTGCTATTGTAGGCCTAGGGCAGCCGGTGTTGCAGTCGGTGCCACCGACCGACCGGTCGTTGATCCCAAATTTAATTATCCTCCTACCTCTGGCCTGAATTCACTTTAATAATATTAACGGCGCATTATTATGCAACATTTACGCGACGTCCTGAATTAATTAGTAAGAAACGGCTCAGCCGTCGATATCGTAATTATCGGTGTCGCCTGATTATTTCGAATGCCATCTGGCTCCCACTGCGGTTCACCGCGATTAGGCGAGACGTTTATGATGTTGTTGTACAAATTGATATAGTGGATGTGGTTCGTATTCTTGGTAGTCGAGGAAGTTTCGGTTCTGTAGGATTTGTATTTCTTGAATTTATTTATTTATTTTTCTTGGAAATTTATAGAATGATGTTGGAACTCGAAGAAGATTGAGAAGTCGTAAAATCAGTCGTTTATGATATTGCAGAGGTTGATATAGTGAATGTGGTTCATATTCTTGATAGTCATGGAGAAGTCAGTTCCTTAATTATGTTTCTCGAATTTATTTATATTTTTCTTTTTTCTTTGGAAATGTATAGTGGAGTGATGTTGGAATTCGAAGAAAATTGTGGTATATCGTTGCGTACTTGAGATGTATAGTCGATGGAAGAAATATAGCGAGGTCGTAAAATCAGTGGTTTATGATATTATAGAAGTTGATAGTGAATATGGTTCACATTTTGAATTGTCTTTGAGAAATCAGTTCCTTAATTATGTTTCTTGAATTTATTTATATTTTTCGTTTTTTTTTTGGAAGTGTATAGTGGAGTGATGTTGGAATTCAAAACGAATTGTGGTATATTCTTGCATGCTTAAGATGCATAATCGATGGAAGAAATATAGCGAGGTCGTAAAATGAGTCAGGCGTCAAGGTTTACACGTTTAAGCATATCGACAAGAGAACCGACAGAAACCTGAGAAGATAAGAGCTAAAAATCTCAGTCAGGGACACGTGAAGCATGCTTCAGTTTTGAGTTATTAGGCATAATAAAAAAAAAAACGGAAAATGCTGCATTCGATCCTGAGTGTTGCTATTTAAGTCTTTAATTTACGACCTCGCTGTATTGCTTCCACCGACTATACTCTCCCGTTTATAAGCGCGAGGACACTTACTACATATGAAGCTCAATTAAAGAGTCATTACAAGGTTTTCAAGATCCTAAAAAAAATTATACCGTCTGAAATCTCGTAAAACGAATATCCAGACTAGTGTGATAAAACTTCGTTGACGGAACTTTTTAAGTACTGAAGATTTTCTATTCTTTTTTTAGACTTCTTTTTATTTTGTGACGATGTTCCGAATTATTCCGGAATTGAGCAACTTTCTTCCTTTTCCTTATTCCCCGAATTTGCTTCTATTTTTTAAGGTACCAAAATTTTTTCTTTTTTCTTATTTTTTAAAATATTTTTATTATTCGACGTAGATTTCATTTTATTTTTGAATTGAGAAATTTTTTTACTTCTCAATCACGTCACATTGTGTCATCAATTTTTCTCTTCACTTACGAGATTTTGAGTTACACACAGTCTAAGAATTTTTCAATCACACCTCGTATTTATACTAATATACGACGCTATTATAGCGATATATTTAGCGTAGAAATGTAATTTAAATCACAAACATAACAGGTGTCCCAATATTTATACGCGCCGCTGTATATTCGTGGTTTTATAGTTTCCTGTGTAGAGAGATTGTAACGTTTCTCTAATTACTTAACCATTACTATTTCATACCCAAAATTCGTATGCTTATTATACCGTTCCCTAAAGCCTGAAACATTAATGTTCTCGCTATTCTAAACCTGGACCGTTCAAACTCGTATTATTCCGTATATACGTACCTCGAAGTTTTCATACCCTTAGTATATCATTCCTAAAACATCTATAACTTTACTACTCCACGTCTACAGAAACTAACATTTACTGTTATTTCGCTTCGCCGAAACGTTAAGGGCGAATAAATTGCAAGTAAAAAATACCACCAAAAATAACTTTCCATTCATACGTAACAAACTTTTTACATTTCTAAGAAAATACTAAGAATTCAATTCATATTTATAAACTTTTTACATTTTTACAAAAAACACCAAGAAATTGACCAGAAAAATAAGTTTCAATTCATATCTGCAAACTTTCTTCCTAAAAAAAGTACCAATTTTCAATGCATACGTAACAAACCTTTTACATTTCTAAAAAAATACCAAGAAATTGACCAGAAAAATAAGTTTCAATTCATATCTGCAAACTTTCTTCCTAAAAAAAGTACCAATTTTCAATTCATACGTAACAAACCTTTTACATTTCTAAAAAAATACCAAGAAATTAACCAGAAAAATAATTTTCAATTCATACATAACAAACTTTGCACATTTCAAAAAAAATACCAAGAAACTAACAAGAAAAATAACTTTCAATTCGTACGTAACAAACCATTCACATTTCTAAAAAAGAAATAGCAAGAAACTAACAAGAAAAATAAGTTCAATTCGTACGTAACAAACCTTTTACATTTCTAAAAAAAATACCAAGAAATTGACCAGAAAAATAAGTTTCAATTCATATCTGCAAACTTTCTTCCTAAAAAAAGTACCAATTTTCAATTCATACGTAACAAACCTTTTACATTTCTAAAAAAATACCAAGAAATTAACGAGAAAAATAACTTTCAATTCGTACGTAACGAATCTTTTACATTTCTAAAAAAAAGTAGCAAAAAACTAACAAGAAAAATAAGTTCAATTCGTACGTAACAAACCTTTTACATTTCTAAAAAAAATACCAAGAAATTGACCAGAAAAATAAGTTTCAATTCATATCTGCAAACTTTCTTCCTAAAAAAAGTACCAATTTTCAATTCATACGTAACAAACCTTTTACATTTCTAAAAAAAATACCAAGAAATTGACCAGAAAAATAAGTTTCAATTCATATCTGCAAACTTTCTTCCTAAAAAAAGTACCAATTTTCAATTCATACGTAACAAACCTTTTACATTTCTAAAAAAATACCAAGAAATTAACCAGAAAAATAATTTTCAATTCATACATAACAAACTTTGCACATTTCAAAAAAATACCAAGAAACTAACAAGAAAAATAACTTTCAATTCGTACGTAACAAACCATTCACATTTCTAAAAAAAAAAAATAGCAAGAAATTACCAAGAAAAATCAGTTTCAATTCGCACGTATAATTTTTCCACATTTCTATCCCATGGAAAATTACAAAACAGCTCAATCTAACGATAAAATACGCTATCCACCGAACAATCTCGAGAATAAAGTTTCCTCGTTCGCATGAATATTAACAAACTGCTTAATCAAGCAACTTCTCTGTCTCGAGGGTTGATCGTCAAAGAAATTTCACATCCTCAACCCATTCTTCACCGTGAAATTCAATTCTATCCAGCACCTGCAGCTCATTTTCCCTTTCGTCGCGTCTCCGCGATCACTCCCGATGGTATCGTAAACTTCCTCGAACAATGTAATTCTCGCTTGTCCGACACTTCGCCGTCGTTACGTTTCTCCAGTTGTAAAAGACACGGTTCTAGCGCGATCGGTGGGCGTGTAATTTCACTCGATCTAGGAAAGATACATATGTAGGTAGCGCGGCGTGGGAAACGGAGAAAGAGGGGCAACGATCGAGCCTACAATTAACCCAAGATACCGGGGTGTCATTGTAGCTGCTAATTGCACTGAAGCCTATATCTACAATGGAGTAGATGCTTTCAGCGTAGCTAAATGGTGGTACGTTTCGCGATATAATGATGTAAATTGCGTTCCCGCGCCGCGGCGCGCTCCGATACACAAGATATCGTACACGTTCAGCCGACGTGTGTACGCATATACAGGGTGTACGGAGAAATTGTAATACTATTAACAGGGAGGTGATTCTTTGTGGGAGAAAATAAGCGTAAAATTTTGGAATAAAATTTTTTGATTGTTGACACAATTTTTCAAAAAATTATTTTGAATTTAAAAGTATCATCGATTACCTACAGTAGGTAAGACACATTTTGAATAAGAGCAAATTACTAATTTCAATTATGTCACGTAATATTATTATTTAATATGTATATCGTAGCATAGAAATCACTAAACTTCGTGAACGATAGTATCGAATGCAGTTTGTAGAGCAGTAGGTGAAAATGAAGTGTTCCAAACGGATTGATCAAATGGATATTTAGATTTAGATATTGGTTTGCACGAAGGATAGGATAATTCCTACAAATTGTATACTATTTATTACCGAAAGTAATTACTTCGTGTTATTTCATGAAATAAATGATCAAGATTACCAGATAAACATTGCATCGAATTCGTTCCGCTTAAATCTGTATTTTAGGAAATAAATTACGAAGGTTACCAGATAAACATTGCAATGAAACTCGTTTAACATAAATCTGTAGCATGATAATTTCACGTTCAAACTCATTCTTCTGTCCAAACACTTTATTCCACATTTTTCACTTTTTTCTCTTTTCAAGCAAACAATCGAAACACTTTATTCCACATTTTTCCCATTTTTTTTCTTTTTAACCCTAGAGCGGTCTTCGGGTCTTTTTTGACCCACCGCCTTTTTATATTTTTAGTCATTTTTGCTGTTATCAAGTTTACGTTCCTTAACATTATTTTAAACGTTTATTGTGTAGGTTCATATATCGCGTTGGAAGCAAAATTGTTTCACACAAGGTCTTAGATCCTTTATAACCCAAAAGTCTTAAGTGTACAGTCAAAACGAAGAACGCAGTAGGGTTAAGCAACAAATCGGAGCACTTTATTCCACATTTTTCACTTTTTTCTCTTTTACAAATAACCACCTACTTGTCGATTATACTAAAATTTAACCGACACTCTGTATACGTGCGTACATTAA
>NW_017100341.1:5522-19223 GCF_001263275.1 Habropoda laboriosa | reverse complement strand
AGCTTATAGCTGTGAAGCTCGTTATGCAATCGCTAGATTTACTTCCAGTTCTCAGTTTCACAGTATATACACGGAATCATCACACGGTTAAGCTCTCCCAGGGATTTTTCGCACGAATAACCACTCACAGCTGAAATACTTGCAACCAGGGCCGCGTTTATGCTTCTGGAAACCCTAAACGTAATACCATTACGAGGCCTTCAAAAAACAATTCTTAAATAAATTTAGCGTTTCCGTTTTTAACGGTCTCTTGCTTTCATATTATGTCAGAAAGTACTCTAACTCGGAGTAGCGTGGGCGTAAAATTAATTAAACGTTTCTACGTTCTCGCAACAGTGTATTTTACACTAAAACTATCTGAGCGTCGTTCAAACTCCCTGCCCACCCCTACGCGAATAGGCCCAGGGAAAGACCCAAAGGGGCGGAGTCACCCCCACCGAGCGCGCTGGGCGTGGCTTCAAGGTGCTCGCTTCACCGTCTTCGGGACGGATTTTCTCACAATTACGAATTTAATATTTAATAATAAGTATTCTATTTTCTAATTTAGGGATGGACGTGTTTCGTGATTGAGGTTATGGGATTTTAATAACAAATTGTTAGACTAGAGGGAGTTCTCTATGTTAGGGCTTGCGGTTGATCTTTCGATCGTTCAAGCGTTGCCGGCTTTTGCACGTGTGTGCCGATTAATGGTCTAAGGCTACGAAGGACCAGTTTCTGTCTTGAAACACTAAGTTTTATTTTGTCTTCTATGTTCTAAACTAATTCGTGGTCTAGAGTCTATTCTGCCGGAGTCTCCGCGGTTTCCCTCGACGGAGACTCCCATTTTTCCTTTTCTAAAATCACCAATCAGTTTACTCCGGTGCATCACAACCTCCCTCCGTTTCACCCTTAGCGCGTTATCTTAGGGTGGGCTGTACAACGACCGGACAAAGTGTTCGGTGGCCGGATGCGTGGAAACCCTGTGGAATCTCCGATTTTCTAGACTTCGTTAAAGTCAAGTCACTTTTCTATTTTTCCCTTCGGAGACTCCAGGATTTATTGGTCAGGGTCTGGTCCTAGGGACTAAGTGTCGCAGGCAACGCAATAAACACTTGCGGTGTTCTGAGGAAACGATATTTGCCTGCGACGGCGACTACTTGACTCGCTGTCACAAATTCGGCTACAGGATACAACTGCGTCTTGTCACTTTTCCCTGCACCTGAACCTCGCGCTTAACAAGAATACACCCGTCCCTCAATTTACGCGGCACTTTTTTACGCGAGTATTTGTTTTACGCGGCAAATTTACCTCAATTTACGCGAAACTTTTTATACGTGGTCAGATATGTACATATTTTCCTATAAGTTTTAAAATTGACACTTTTATACAGTCAGTATTGCGAGATCGGTTGGCGGAACGCGTGACGCAGAAAGAAACTTTGTTGCGTTAGGCCCGCACAAGGCGTTGTCTTTGGCCGCTGGGCCGTAGTGCGGAAGCGAACAGTGTGACTTTGGTCGTTGAGAGGAGGACATTGTTACTATACTGTTTAGATTTATAATTTACATTTTTTAATTTTAACCCAGTCATGTCTAACAAGCTTTCAATCACACGAAAGAAGAGAAGGTCGATGTCTTTGGACATGAAAATGAAAATTTTGAATCGACTTGAAGAAGGAGAAAAACCTACAGCGAAAAACTTTTACTAGCTTTTATTTCCAATATTTTTCCTTTTATACCGACAGACTCAATTTACGCGATTTTTATTCGCATAAATCAAATCCACGTGGAACGGATATTCGCGTAAATTGAGGGACGGGTGTAATATAGTTAAAGCTAAATAACTACGAAACTCTGTACATTACTGTCGCTATTTATTACAAGACCTCGCTGTTCTACTCTTTCATTCCACGCTACTCTACTCGAGTTCTACTCCCCACAAATCCTTTTTCGCAACACGCTTTCCTCGTTCTCTCCCCAAAAACTCATTCTACCCTTCGTTCTCTCCCTCTACGCATACACGCTACCCTTCTGGGTTTGGTTAGGTTCTTTTATTGCCCTCGTCGTTTGTTTATCAAAACTAAGAACGAAGGCAGAAACGCTTACAATCCTGCAATAACTAGGCTGTTTTTTTATATTGTTGTTTGCGAGGAGCTAGGTTTTAATATGCAATCCCATAATTAAACTCAAATATTTATTTTATAAATCTCGAATTTAAAAGAGCTATACGTATATGATTACTTTTGTTGCAAAAAAATTATTAATATACGTATAGAAATTAAATGTTAATCGATTTTAAATATATCTAGTTTTTTTAAAATGAATTTAATTCTTATTAAGATTAGAATAAAATTATTAAATAATAAAACAATTTTATAATCTTATATAAAATTTATGGGACAATCTATAATTTTAACTTTATAATTTATATTTTAATTTACTTAAATTTTATATACATAAAATTTGTAATTAACTTAAAATATTTTATAATTTAAAAAACCAAAAACAAAAATTAAAATTATCAATATAAAAATAAAAAAAAAATAAATCAATTAATTTATTATTGTTATAATGATTATATAAGTAGTTTATAATATATAAAATTTTATAATTTAAATAAATAATTTTAAGGAACTAGGCAAATTAATAAATTATATTCACCTGTTTAACAAAAACATCGCCTATAGATATTAATTTTAGGTCAATCTGCCCAATGAAATATTAAATGGCTGCGGTATATTTAACCGTGCAAAGGTAGCATAATTGATAGAACGATGTCCTTGTCCTTAGTCCTTTTATTACTGTTGGCGCCTGTAGGCACTTTGAAAATTTGTTTGCACTGCGCTGCTCAAGCCTCTTGGCGCACTTCTGTCTTAATTTAATTCTTATTTTTTATTCTTCGCGCGCTTCCTCCTTAGTTTAATCAAATAAATTTTGAAATAATACCACGAAAATAAAAGATTTTGCGACTGTGGTAGAATATTTATAACACTATCTACCACGCGCATTACGCACTAAAATTTGCCGCAACGAAAGGGTTAGAAGCAATATCTCCTAGAAAAATAGTAGATGAAATAACGTCTCTCTATACTCAAATACATAATAAAACCTATGAACAGAATAAATAATAGTATCATCCCATAAGTTCGTGCCGAAAGCGAAATTATTTTAATGAAAATCCAAAATTCTATAACGACGATATAATGATCTTACAAAAAAAAAAAAGAGAAAAACATTGTGGAACGAGAATATTCCACCCGAATTGTCTAGCTTCCAAACAAAATTTCAATTTGTAGGTGAGTCTGGGATGGAGAGAGGTTTGGCGGAATCAGATGTTAAAGGCGAGAGACGAGACAGTTTTAATTCTAATAAATAACTAATAATGTATTCTACACGGACACGAGTCCTATTTTCAACAACGCTCCTTCAATATACTTTTCTCACGCAAAGTTCGTTTTCCACACACACTACTTTTCCACAAGCTATCCGTTTTAAACCTTCCCTTGACGAGGGCGTTTCTTCTCTCCGCCAATTAGGACTGTTCTCGAACGTACCCCTACGACGTTCCCCTTCTACCGCGATTTTTGGCGGAAAAACCGTTTCGCCCGGGAACGTCGCTTTCCGTCCTTTACTTCTGGTGACCAGATTTATGGCACGTCTTACCCACGATCACATCGGCACCATAAACCTGGCCACCGTCCCGATCGGCGCGGCTGACGACCACGTGGGCCGCCCCAAACCCTAAATTTTGCCTACAATTCCTTGGAAATATTGATCTAAATTATTAAATTCGACATCAACTTATGGAATGACCTAATGGAACGCAATTTCAGCGTCGCCCGCACCTAAAAGATTAAAAAACGCTCATTCGAATGTCGAATAAAATTTCTCACTTCCCCTCTTTCCTTCTCGCGAATTCACCTCGTTCTCCTCACTTCTTTCCAGCAACTCGTCGACGATACAAAAGCGGAGAGCAAGAAAAGGGGCGAAAGGAGCAGGTGTAGAGAAGAAACAGTAAGCAAGAGGGGAAACATCGAATCGTGCGGTAAAACGATGAATTTCCCTTTGGCAGTGGTGTATTTAAATAACGTTACCAGGTTCACGCTTGAAACATCCGCGAGCTCGTATGAAATACGAAAAGAGGCGGCTTGAATAATATAATGGCGGGTGGCGTGCTGTTTTAATAGCGCGTTTCATTTCTCGATTCAACTCGGGAGAGCGTGATGTTAATTAAAGAGCCACGCACTAACACACACAGTTGTGTGTAAACTTATCGTTGGTGGAACAGAATTTTCCACTTTTCTTCTTCGGTTTAATTAAATCTCTCTCGTCATCGAAGGGAGAGCTGTGTTGCTACCTTCGAATAAGGATCCTCGATTAACCCTTCAACCCTTATGTCAATAATCAGAATTGTCGTCCAATTTTAGTAGTTTTCTGATAAGAAAATTCGAAACTTGAGGCAAACACGGATAGGAAATGTGTGAAATAACAACGATCTGGCCGGATATTTCAATCTTTTACCTGGAAGATCAGATATTTTAAGTGCGAATTGTGCAAAAGTGTACCCGGTTATTGACATAAGGGTTAAACTCCAAATTTGTTAGACTAGAGATGGTCTACGGCGTCTCGTGGAACGCCTCGAGACCCTCGAAGCACACTTTTTGCGAACGACGCTCAGATAACGCGGATGTAATTCTTGTGCAACGTATATTATTGTAAAAACGTAGACACGTTCGATTAATTTCACGCCCACCCTACTCCGAGTCAGAGTACTTTCTGACATGGTCGATAAAATTTTAAGGGCGCCTACAGTGTCAAAAGAGCAATTTTTTTAAGCACCTACAGTATCGTAAGAGCAATTTTTCTAAGCGCCTTTAGGCGCCAACAGTAGTCTGAGGGTTAAACTGGCAATTTAATAATTATCTCATTCGTACCTGTGAATAAAACTGACGTCAAGTCACAAAGGAGTCGAAAGGGTTAAATTTACGATGTGAAACGAAATCTGTAGGTGGTGACACGTAGATGTTTCCAAGCGCGTTCTTTTGTCTCGCGTTACCGAAAATCACGTTAACCCCGTTTTTAAGTATGTCACCTGACAACGGATGAGATATTCACGGGACAGCGTTTACACGTGCGCGACATACGGTATAAGCCAGCAGAGGGTTCGTTTTAAAAAGCACGTGTAATCCTTCGTTCGGAAAACACGAGCCAAAGGACATGTGACAATTAGCAGTACATTCAGACCGCTGAGTAATTGCGTTACGATGCGCCGAATCACGGTTGAACGTGGCCTATACGCGTATAGGTACGCCTACTTGCGTACACGCGACCAATTCGATCCTTTGTTCTAGGCGGATATAAGTTTTTAACGTATGGTAATTGGAATTAGTATTGTGAATGGGTTTACTTGTGTTCTGAGAAAGCGATGGTGACAGGTTTTGCTGGAGATAAGTTTTAGGCTTTGTGAAAATGTAGGAGTAGAATTTTCATTTGTGCTATAGTAAAATTTTCTATATTTTATTGAGGTATGTTTTGTGAAAATGAAAAATTTTTATTTTTTTCATAATAGCATTTAAAAATTGATTTTTATTTAATTGAGGCGCATGCTTAAAATAAGTAGGCTTTGTAAAAATGTAGGAGTAGAATTTTAGTTTTTTCCATAATAAGATTTAAAAATTTTTTGTATTTAATTGAGGTATGCTTCGTAAAAATATAGAATTTTAATTTTTTTCATAATAGGACTTAAAAATTGATTTTTATTCAATTGAGGTGCATACTTAAAATAAGTAGGTATACTTTCTAAAGATACAGAAGCAAAGATTGACTTTTTTCCACAATAAGATTTTATAAAATAAAACCTAGCTCTCAATATATAAAAATATCACATATTTTATTTCTATGCTCCAATCAATACAATTGAAATTTTCAATACCACAGTGCAGTAAATCCCAAATTTTCAAAAACTGAGATAACAATATTGCAATATTATTGTAAACAGTTGTCCGTAATAGCTATTAATATTGGGACAATCCTAGCATTCTACAGGAACCAAAAGAATTTCAAAGAACACAAATTATTATTATTTCTTAAATTATGTTATCCAATAAATGCATGAAATACTTCCATATTTAATTTCTACATACACATATGCACACCATCTCCCTCAACAATAATTGCTAAACAATTACTTAAATACAAATTATCCCTTCACTTTTCACTTCCCCTAAAAACTCGCCTTCTCGGTACTCGAAACATAATTCCTCGCAACCCTTCAATCACACAACGCAAGCACGTTAAACGAGATAAAACGAACGATTAAATTGTCCACATGTTTTCAACTTATTTACACGTCGCATTCGTACTGCAATTACCCTCTGAAGCATCCGTGCGCTTTAAAATCACTCGAATCGAGGAACAAGAAGAATTGTGAAAGGCAACCGTATCGCCGGAACGTTATTACAGAGACTACGGAATCGTTATTGGCGGAACGAAAACTTCGCTTTCCGCGGCTTATCCCGCAAGGCATGAGAATAAACCGCGCGCGGAACTCGAGCGGCTATATTAAAACCCGGTTCCAGTACTGCCGTGGTTGCTTGCACAAGAGGCGAAGAACTGGGAAAGTGTGGAAACTCTTATTCGTAACCGAATTACGGAAGTAAAAGAAACGGTATAAAAATTAAAACGATCTAACGTGCACGGGGAACAACGCGGACTAAACTGTGTAAACGAGGATAACGAAGAGAAAGTAAAAAGGAGTTTCCAAGTTAAACAATTGAATATCGAGTACACGTAGAAGGTGAAATACTCGGTTCCTCGCGTTGGACTTCGTTTCCACCGAGGAAGAAATTTTTAATCGTGCGAGATGATAAGAATTTGTAGAAAAAAATTTGGACAATTGTCCAATATGGACAATTTTTTGAGACTCTCGTAAATTTTCTGCTGCGTGAAATCTCGGAAAATCAATGTTTTTCCTTCGCTGTGGAATAACTCGGTATATTGAACTTCGTGGGGTTCGTAGATATTTTCTGTATTTCGCTGACCATTGTATTTTCAGTATGTTGATTAACGAGGAAATATCTGGAAGTGATAATCACCGATATTGATGAAACTTTGGTGTATTGGAAGTACTGAACAAAATATTTGACATGTTTTTTTTTTATCGGGAATTATTCTTTGAACGGGAAAATTGCTTTGAATGATAAGAGTAATAAGTATATTTGGTGAAAATTATGTAGAAACCTAGGGAAAAATATTCAGGGACCCAACGGGGAATCGAACCCGGGACCTTCGGCTTACCAAGCCGAGACTCTGCGCGCTACGCCAACCACTCCCTCTGTATTCTCCCTTCGAGAGTTTCCTATTTGAGCATGGAGGCCCCGATACTACAATTATTTAGTATTTTTTATTTTTCAAATTTATTACGGGAAAATAGAAAACTTGTTAATTTATATTGTTCCTCTATCTCTGATAGTTTTCGAGATATTGAAGTAAATATGTTTACTACCTCTTTATTGGCGATCGTTCACACCGAAGGGGTGAAAATCGCCATCAAAGTTGGAGACATCTAGAAAATATATTTGGTCCAATATCTGCAAAATTATTAGAGATAGAGAAATAGTGTAAATTGACGAATATTATATCTTTTAATAATAAAATTTAAAAAATACAAAATTATTTGTTTTTCTTTTATTTTTCAAATTTCTTCTTGAAAAATACAAAATTCCTCAATTTATAATATTCCTCTATTTTTGGATTGATATTCCTCTTATTTACTTCCTCAAATTTTGAAAATAATTTTCAAACCTACGATGTGAATGATTTTTGATATAAAAGAATACATGTGGAATATTTTTTTTGAGAAAATCGGAGATTATTACTTCAGGATGTGTTTCCTTGGAGGATTTAAAAAAACGAACGGAGAGAAGAAGGAGAGATGTTATGCTTAGTTGAACAACGTAATAGGATATCAACGTTCGAATCTTTCGCAAACAGAGATAAAACAAAAGTCGTTCCACGTGGAGAACGTTTAAACAAACATTAAAATTTATCGTGGGTGACGACAACGAAACGGTGAACAGCGCGCTATAAGCCGAGCGTGAAACAATTCCAGCCGGTTCGAGTTCTTATCGTATTTCCTTGACGAGAGAACCTCTTATGTTCCATTCTAGAGTGCTCAAGAATTCTCTTTCAAATGTGTTTCTCAGTTGTTGTTACTTTTTCACATAACAGAATAGACGTTACTGTGCTTCATACGTGAGTACATTAAATGCTATTTCTTTGTGGACGAGGTCAAAAGCGGTGTACTCCATTTTTAAAATTGACATGCATTTTTAAAACGAATGCATTGTAGAAAGGAGCTGCATATTTTCAATTTTAATAATTTTAACGATGAGAAAAGTGTCTTATTTAGTAATACTGGAATGAATTGTTCGATGTAATTGAAATACTATTTCTTTGAGAATAGAGGTCAAAGATGACATACTCCATTTTTGAAATTGATATTCAATTTTGTCGATGCGTTGTAAAAACGAATTATAAGAAACCACGCATCTGCAGATTTTCAATTTTAGTAATTTCAACGATGAGGAAAGTGTATTATTTAATAGCACTTGAACGAATCATTCGATATAATTGAAATACTATTTCTTTAAAAATATAAGTAAAAGACAATACATTCTATTTTTAAAATTGCAATTACAATTTCAATAATGATTTTAATTTAAATTATAAAGGAAGTGTCTTATTGAATAATACTTGGACGAATCATTCGACATAATTGAAATACTATCCCTTTAAAAACAAAAGTCAAGAACGACGTTCCATTTTTAAAATTGCAATTACAATTTCAATAATGATTGCAATTTACATTATGGAGAAAGTGTCTATTTATTAATACTTGAACGAATAATTCAATATAATTGAAATACTATTTCTTTAAAAACTAAAGTTAAGAACAACGTGTTCCATTTTTAAAATTGCAATTACAATTTCAATAATGATTTCAATTTAAATGATAAGGAAAATATTTCATTTAATAATACTTGAACGAATAATTCAATATAATTGAAATACTATTTCTTTGAAAACAAAAGTCAAGAACAACATGTTCCATTTTTAAAATTGCAATTACAATTTCAATAATGATTGCAATTTACATTATGGAGAAAGTGTTTATTTATTAATACTTGAACGAATAATTCAATATAATTGAAATACTATTTCTTTGAAAACAGAAGTCAGGAAAAACATACTCCATTTTTAAAATTGCAATTACATTTTCAATAATGATTTCAATTTACATTATGAAGAATGTGTCTATTTATTAATACTTGAACGAATAATTCAATATAATTGAAATATTATCCCTTTGAAAACAGAAGTCAGGAAAAACATACTCCATTTTTAAAATTGCAATTACATTTTCAATAATGATTTCAATTTAAACGACGAGAAAAATCTCTTATTTAATAATATTTCAACAATTCATTCAATGTAATAAATTCCTCTTTAACCACAAAAATTAAAAAAATCACACGACAACGAATTACTTCAATTTTCACGTCTCGTCGAATATTTTTCGTGTAATAGTTTTTTTTTAAATCTTGTGACGCAACATCGATTTCAATTTCCGGTGAAATACCGTAACCGTTTCGATGCACTGATCGCAATTAATGAATTGTTCCAGGTAACCCACGAAAGATGAAACAAACTCACTTTTTCGATTACCTTCCTACGGTTTTGGTTCGTTTTCCCATTCGCTCGGCGTTTTCGTGAATTCAAATCACCGGTTAAATTGCCTCTCTCTTTTTCTCTCTCTTTCTCTCGAGCTATTACTTTTCCTCCGAATACGTCCTATCGCTGTATTTCTTACTCGAGTAAAAATAATGTTTCCAAAGGTGCGGAATAAATCTTCATTGTTCCACTCGCGGACCAAGTTCGTACAGTTTCGTACTGTTTCTTTCGCGAACAAAAACGGCTCCATCAATTTTCGATGCTTTCTGTTCCAAGAGTGAAAATAAACGCGTTGCCTTTGAATAGCGGAGTCCTCAAACTGTTCGCTATTTTTATTTTATTTTTGTCACTATTAATAACACGATACACGATCTTCTATAAAACTGTGATATTTCTTCGGTTTTCAGTTTTCTTATCGATAACGGTGGAAAATTAAATCTTTCTTACTTTTTAACTCTAGAAATTATGGATTGTAAAAATTTGATAAAATAATATATATAATCTTCTGCAAAACTGATATTTCTTTGCTCTCAATTTTTCTAATTAATAACAGTGGAAAATTAATTATTTCCTATTTATTTATCCCAAAAATTATAGATTGCAAAAATTTGATAACACAATCTATAATCTTCTGTAAAACTAACATTTCTTTGCTCTCAATTTTTCCAATCGATAACAGTGGAAAATTAATTACTTCCTATTTCTCAATCCCAGAAATTATAACTTTCAACCGAAGGAAAACTTTAAACAGACCAGAATGAATTCATTTTGAGACGAAATAGAAGTTCCGGTGAACGATTACTATAAACCATTCGAACGCAGCGCTTTGAAAATCATTTTGCATTCACTTTAGCAGTCGAAGTTTATCTTAATATTACCTTTGCCCGTATCTGTTCGCGACAATCGATATTTCGTACGTAGACTACCGTTCATAAGTTCAATCGTGCAATGCAATGTAATGTAATTCAAGTAATTTCAATTCGTTCCATTGGAGTCGATGAAATTTCAATATCCGTTTATAAAATTCAAACTTTTATATCGAACTCAACAAAATGAAATTTATCATTCCCGCCTAATCCATTTTTCTTTTTTTTTTTGCCGAGATGAAATTTGTTTTCAACAAAATGAAATTTATCACTCTCGCCTAATCCATTCTCTTTTTACCAAAATGAAATTTATCATTCTCACCTAATCTATTTTTTTTTTTGCCAAGATGAAATTTGTTTTTTTAACAAAATGAAATTTATCACTCTCGCCTAATCCATTCTCCTTTTTTGCCAAAATGAAATTTTTTTTTCCAACCAAACGAAATTTATCATTCTCGCCTAATCCATTTTCCTTTTTGCCAAGATGAAATTTTGTTTTTCAACCAAATGAAATTTATCACTCTCGCCTAATCCATTTTCCTTTTTGCCAAGATGAAATTTTGTTTTTCAACCAAATGAAATTTATCATTCTCACCTAATCCATTTTTTTATTCAACAAAATGAAATTTCTCATTCTCACCTAATCCATTTTCTTTTTTTGCCAAGATGAAATTTTGTTTTTCAACCAAATGAAATTTATCATTCTCACCTGATTAATTTTTCTATTCAACAAAATGAAATTTATCATTCTCGCCTAATTCATTTTTTTATTCAACAGAATGAAATTTATCATTGTCACCTAATCCATTTTTTTTTGCCAAGATGAAATTGGTTTTTTTAACAAAATGAAATTTATCATTCTCACCTGATTAATTTTTTTATTCAACAAAATGAAATTTCTCATTCTCGCCTAATCCATTTTCCTTTTTGCCAAGATGAAATTTTGTTTTTCCACCAAATGAAATTTATCATTCTCACCTGATTAATTTTTCTATTCAACAAAATGAAATTTATCATTCTCGCCTAATCCATTTTTTTATTCAACAAAATTAAATTTATCATTCTCGCCTAATCCATTCTCTTTTTACCAAAATGAAATTTATCATTCTCACCTAATCTATTTTCTTCTTTTTCCTATAAATGACCTTCAGTTTTGCAGTATTTTAACGAACGCGATTAAACTTTTGAACAGGAGTGTACATATTGATAGCTTGAAACGTAGCTGAAATTGAAAGGAATAGAGTGGGCATCTTTGTGCTTGCAACGTGTTCCCTCTCGTTACACACGTTCACGCTTCCACTCGATCTTGCCTCGACTCATTGTTAGTAGAAGGAAGCGTTATTTCCTCCTATTTCCCTCCAAGCTCGCTGCAACACACTGATCTCGTTCTTAATATTCTGACCTCTTTGTCGGACGCTTAAACAGAAATCGGTCGCGCCTGAATATAAAGCAACCTTAGGAAATCTCTTTTTGAACGTTGAGAATGGAGGAAAAATAAGTACGATGTTACAGCGTGGCCAAAATTCTGTAGTTAAAATTGAGCGTGAAAGAAATTCTACTTTTGTGGGATTTGAAGTGAAAAGAAATCGAAGAAATGAATTTATAAGCGTCGATAACAAATTGTGCAATTTTTTAAATAAGAATTTTATATTGCGCACGATTGGCACTTTCTGATTCTGAATTTCATTAGAAATTAAAACTAGCATTATGTGTTAAATTTGGCCAAAATTCTATGGTTAAAATTGAACGCGAAATAAATTCAATTTTTGTGGGATTTGAAGTGAAGGGAAATCGAGGAAATCAATTCATAAACGTCCGTAATAAATTGTGTCTTTCTTTTTTTGTGAACTTGCAATTTTTTTCTTTTAATTTTCATACTGCGTATGATTGACATTTTCTGATCGTCAATTTTGTTATGAATTAAAATTAGAATTATATATTAAACCGTGGCCAATAGTCTATGGTAAAAATTGAGCGTGAAATAAATTGAATTTGTATAAAATTTAAAGTGAGAGGAAATCAAAAAGGTCAATTTATAAATATTAGTAAAAAAGTATACCTCTTGTTTGTGTAAACTATTGCAATTTTTTTATTACGATATTTATAAAGAATGATTTAAAAATGTCTGATTTTTATACCGCGTACGATCGACATTTCCTGATCCTCAATCTGATTATGAACTATGAAACTAAAAGTAGATTCACAAAATGAACTTCGTTAGGAACACAATCTGCTTGTCTCTTATCTTAATCAATGACCTTTCTGCAGCATTCTGTAATATCGCAACGGTGTACCTTTCACGATAGTCATACGGAACGTCTAAATAAATTCCCTTTGATCTCGATCGTCGGTATTCCCAGTGTTCCTGTTAATAATAATATCTAAGAGGAGAATATAATCAGAATGATAATTCAGTCGATTCTCCGTTGAATTCGTACAAACGTACTTTGTCGATAACATAAATGTAACCTTATAATTATCATATTAAAATTGCTATCGATATTCCCGATATAAAGTTCGTTGAAAAATTATCGAAATTTTTAAAATGAAACTTTGTAGCGGGGATATTTTATATTATACTCTACTCACAAGTTTATTACTCTAATCTATGCATCGAAGATTTAAGATTTTCACGGGCCGAAGCATAATTATTGTTTAAAAAAGGAGAAAAAGGGGAAAAGGAAAGAAGGAAAAAATGAAAATAAAGGAGGAGGAGAATAAGTGGGGAAAGGAAAATAAGGAAAAGAGAAAATAAGGAAAAGAGGAAAAAGGAAAATAAAGGGGGAAAGGAAAATAAGGAAAAGGGAAAATAAAGAAAAAAGGAAAATAGGGAAAAGAGGAAAAAGGAAAATAAAGGGGGAAAGGAAAATAAGGAAAAGGGAAAATAAAGAAAAAAGGAAAATAAGGAAAGAAGGGAAAAGGAAAATAAGGAAAAGGGGAAATAAGGGAGAAGGAAATAAGGAAAAGGGAAAATTAGGGGGGAAAGGAAAAGATGAAAAAGGGAAAAGAGGGAAAAAGGAAAAAAGGACATACTTTTCCATAAGAATACGACTTACACTCGAAAACCTCAATAATAATTAATCTATACATATTTAAAAAGAAAACACTTGTTACAAAATTAAATTTCC
>NW_017100341.1:0-5471 GCF_001263275.1 Habropoda laboriosa | reverse complement strand
AATTTCCCGCCATTAGAGTTCTCCTTTTCTCCACGAATTTTCCAAGAATCAGGGTATAAAGTTTGTAAATTACTCTAATTGGCAAAACGAACTGTTCTTCGAACTTTCGTATATTTCCCAGCGAGGATATTTTGTTGCTCAGGAAAAGTGAGAGAGGCTATCATTGGCTTCGAGCGCAAGAAACAATGAAGCATTGTTCTCGAACGTGAAAAATACGGGGGATAGAGAACCGAGAGCGACTGGTCGTGTTTAATTAATTGACTTTAATGGATCTCGACTGAGCGAACGGGCGCTGTTGAAATTTTAAGCTTCCTCGGAATTTCTGGGAAACGCCACCCGGTGAAATGTTTCACCGGGCACAACAAAACACCGTTAATGCGTGCGGCGACATGTGATATACTGTACAGAGGGTATGATAACGAAGATTTTGTGTCACCAGGTTTGTTATCGATACCGTTAGTGTTGTAGCTAGATGAATGGGATAAGTCGAGCGTGTCGCCAGGTGATACACGAATTTTATTATAATTTCGATGATCTGGAATCTAGAAGAATCTGTGGAATTCGAGAAAAATGGAAAAAGTCAGACAAGTTATAAATTTCGCTTTTATGTAGATTCCTTAATTATTCGTCGGTAAATAGTTTGAAAATTTGGAGTTACAACAAATTTGTTATATTCTGGTATTAATTTAATACTTAGATTCTAATTGTTTACATTTAAAGAAAGCACAAATTGAAATGTTTTTTTAAGCATTCTTGTGTAGCTCCAGTGAAAAATGGAAAATGTTGAATGCACGATCAATCAAATTTATATATTTCCTTTTCTATATAGATTCCTAATTATTTATCTTCAAATAATTTGAAAATTTTTAGTGGCAACAAATTTGTTATATTTTGGAATTAATTTAATACTTACTAATTATTTACATTTAAAAGAAAGTATAAATTGTATTACTTTTTCAAGTATTCTTAATTAATAAGTATTGCCTTACAATGACAAAAGAGGAATTGTATTTCTAATCAATTGCACTTCATCTCTAACTTCAGCTCCAATTTAAATCTGACAGACATAAAACATAAATTACATATGATATTTTGACTTGCTTTCATTTAACGTTGTATGTATTAAAACAATGAATACTCGAAGCTAACATTCGCAGCCATTGAAACAACGCAACGCAGGGGGTTAAAAACGAGTAAATATTCGCTTACTTGTAGAGATACAGTCAGACAAGTGGAATAATCAGTGAATTTGATTAAAAAAGTAGTAAAAACGTAACTATAATATATGTAATAGTATCTTTGCTAGATCAGGCAAGTAGTGTAGGTCAAGCGCGAGTCGAGCGTATTAGAGCAAGTAGCGTAGATCGAGACTGCAGCGTGCACAGTAGGACAAGTAGTACGAGTCAGTTATATGGCAGACGTCTAGTGCAGAATTTTCAATGTACCATCGTTAGACAGCGGATTTTTATGCAAATTTACATTTTTGAGAATTTAGTAAAGAAAGTGAAACTTCTGCAGAAAATTATTTCACCTACCAGATACTATGAAAAGCACTATAATTTGGACATTTTGTTCACGTGTCGTAAAGATCGTAACTACCAGCGAACGTGTAATATATTTCATAGCGTGACACGTGGTCACCCCTCAAATTCTTATCGCGACATCGATAGCTGAAATCGTGGACCTAGCAAACTTCTTGACAGTTTACGTGAAATATATCGCGGAGATATAGAGGCAATTTTTAACGGCTGTCAGTCGGGGCTCGCTGGAAGAAATCGTGGATGAAAATCGTTATGAATTATTGAGAACTTTTCAATCATGCGAAATCCCTTCACGCACGATCGCTGGAAGATATATGTATCGTGCATACGTCCAACAATGTCCTATTATCGTATATTTTTCTCAACTTCGCGGAACACCAAGTTTCCCGAATTGTTACACGGAATTTCGCGAATTCCAGAGAATTTCGGGAAAATGTCACGGAGACGAATAATAATCCTATGTATGTGTGCATGTGCAATTTCTGCGAGTCAAGATCCAATTATTTTATTCGTCGTCCGACAGAAAAGTTTCACAACCCCCGCCTAAAATCCGCCGTGCAACATAATTTTCGTCTCATTTCGTGAAAATATTTTACACATGAACAATACGAAAGCTGCGGTGCGTTCTCTGTGACAATTGAAATTTACTTAAACAAAGGAATCGTTTAATCTCTGCACCTTTCAACACTCGGTTGTACGAAATTATTAAAGTCTCGTGGAAGATAATTAAAGACCAGAAAAAAGAACAAACGCAACTCTTCCTCTCGTAAACAGTTTAATTTACCAATTGAAAAAGCTACAAAAGAAGGTATGATTCAAAGGTTTTGGCGACGGGGAGACGTGTAAAGAAACACTAGAATAATACAAAATTGCACATTAATCCGTGCTTCGATGTGCAAAGCAGGATGACGGAACAAAGTGATAACAGTTAACCGCAACCTTTGCTAAGCAAACGTTCAATGTGCATACAAAACCGTGGCACAATGGTCTTTCACCGTGCACAGGGTAGCATTGCTATTCCTTGCTGACCTTTTAAACTGGAGAACAGAAGAGGATGCTTGGTGAAACAATGCTTCGTGTCTGAGTTCCCATTAAAGTGTCGATTCAAAAGTTGCTATAGCATTCTGAAGGAATTTTTGAAACTGTGAAATGCAACATTTCCCAATGGTCCAGGTTACAATGGTTGCCTCGTGACAATATGCGAGATTTGTCGTCCTTCAATGGTATTTCAGAGCAAAAATAGTCTGTTGTAGGCTGAAGTACGAAAGGGTTGAGAGAGACACACCATTGTGGGATTGGAGACTCCATGCTTATTAAAAAAAGGAGCAATGACAGTTAAGAAGTAAAGAGGACACCTTGGCTGTGTGCAAGAGTCCCAGTCGAATGTTGTGGATTTGATTCTTACTTGGTTTCTCAAATATTTCTTCTGTTCTTATACAATTTTGAGCAATTGAAAATGTAACTTTAAGCTGAAATCCTGCTCTACATTAAACTCAGTCAAAATTTTTTCCTTGGTTCCCTTTTTCCCTTTTTCCCTTGGTTTCCCTTTTTCCCTTGGTTCCTTTTTCCTTTGGTTTCCTTTTCCCTTTTCCATTGGTTCCCTTTTTCTCTTTTTCCGTTGGTTCCCTTTTTCCCTTAGTTCCATTTTTTCCTTGGTTCCCTTTTTCTCTTTTTCCCTTTTTCCCTTGGTTTCCCTTTTTCTCTTTTTCCCTTGGTTTCCCTTTTTCTCTTGGTTCTTTTTTCCTTTGGTTTCCTTTTCCCTTTTCCCTTGATTCCTTT
The DNA here is from genome assembly GCF_001263275.1 of Habropoda laboriosa. Lineage (NCBI taxonomy): Eukaryota > Metazoa > Arthropoda > Insecta > Hymenoptera > Apidae > Habropoda > Habropoda laboriosa. The sequence continues at coordinate 2,151 of NW_017100341.1, read as the reverse complement.
TTTCCCTTGGTTCCCTTTTTCTCTTTTTCCGTTGGTTCCCTTTTTCCCTTGGTTCCCTTTTTCTCTTTTTCCCTTGATTTCCTTTTTCTCTTTGTTCTCTTTTCCCTTGGTTTCCTTTTTCGCTTGGCTCCCTTTTTCCCTTTTTCCTTTTTTCCCTTAGTTCTCTTTTTCTCTTTTTTCCTTGGTTTCCTTTGGTTCCCTTTTTCCCTGGGTTCCCTTTTTCCCTGTTTCTTTTTTTCCGTTGGTTCCCTTTTTCCCTTAGTTCCATTTTTTCCTTGATTCCCTTTTCCCTTGGTTTCCTTTTTCCCTTAGTTCCCTTTTTTCCTTGGTTTCCCTTTTCCCTTGATTCCCCTTTTCCCTTTTTCTCTTTTTCCCTTGGTTTTCCTTTTCCCTTGGTTACCTGTTTTCCTTGGTTCAAATAGTTCCCCCCTACACAATTTGAAACAGTCAAAAATCTAACTCTAATCCGAAACCCTGCTCCATATTAAACTCATAAACTTTCACTTTCCCAACTTCTCCAGATTTCCGTTCTTTTATCTTTCCACTGTCAAGAATCTTGCCTTCGTCCTCGAGTAACCCAGAAGTACACTAGAAAGCACACATGTGTCATCCAGATTTGCACCAGAGCAAACAGCCCTATTTTCCACGAATTTTCCTTTTCCACCACTTTCTCTATCTCTACTTCTATCTTTCTGTCCCACCCGCATAAAAACTCTGCGCATTTACACTTTACAAAGTTTCTACCGAATCTACGTCGAACCACTGTCCGACTGCCACATCCTAGATTAAGTATCACTTCAACTTAAATTGTCTAGAAGAGGCTGCATTTCCTCACACACCTGAAACACAAAAAACTCTCGACACTCTCGATTCGTACCGTACAACCATTTCACCCAGTCCCCTACCATTCCAGTTTAAAAACAACCGTGACACTTTCCATAGAAGAGGAGTACACGGGTACACACACACAACACGGTCTAATTAACGCATCGATAAACCATTTGTCGTGTGTCGCTGGAGACTGTTCAGGTCGACGCTGTGCTTTTTCCGGGAAACTGGAGCAAGGTTAAACTGCGAGGAAAAGCGGAAACTAGACGAGCACAGGTAGGGAGAGATATGAAAATAATTGCCGCCGATACGTCACAATGAAGCGTGATAACAGCAGCTGGCTGAGGGGTAATTAACTGAGCTCTGTCCATTTGCTGTTCGAGGAAAGTATAGAGGGAACGTATAAGAGACGTGGAAGCTGAAAAAGTCGGAAGTTTCTGTGATGAATCGTGGTATCAGGAATGGAATTAACTTGTATATATCCCCCTCGACCTCGAAAACTTGCGTCTCGTCTCGGTGGTAGTGGCAGGTGTGTTTCGATAACTTCAAGTTGCAGATTGTTTCCGTGGATAATTTATAGGATTGACGTGGGATAACAGCTAGCTCAAATGCGAAACGAGAGATATTAATTAAGAAAGTGACGTGTGTTTAATTATTAGGTGATCCCGTAAGTTCGTGCCGAAAGCGGGAGATATTTTAATGGAAATTCGGGGAAATGCTGCAACGACGACATAATGGTCTTACTGAAAAAAGAAACATAGGGGAAACGTTGTGGAATGAGAAGGAGCTTGTGCTTTTTTTTTTTTATCAAATTTAAAGGTCAGGTGGAAATGTTGATCTAAATTGTAAAATTCAACTTTTCGAAAATACTCGAAAGATTATTATGATTTTTATAACGGGGTATCTTAACCCTTTGCCTCGCAATTTTTTTAATTATTGTGTTAGCTTTGATTATTCCATATCCTAAAACGAAGTTAAAATGTTATATAGAATTTCTGTTTTTCCTAAAAGAATTGGATGAATCTAACATTTTTCTTCGCCTATAAACATTTAGTAACAAGAGCAAAACCCTTGTAGGGAACGTTAAGCAACATCTTAACTCTATTCTCATATCTTTTTTATTACTTTAACCCTCTATGGGCCGAATATTTTTCTTGACTGTAAAAGAATTTATGTAACGTAAAATTAGCAAATATCGACCTATAAATACAGAATAACAGTGAATTCAGCAGTTTCGACAATTTTATCATTAACTTTGAAGTAACTTTGAAGTAACAACGGTTATCAAGAAAGTTACTGGTTAATAAGGAGACATTGTACAAC
>NW_017100340.1:0-530 GCF_001263275.1 Habropoda laboriosa | reverse complement strand
ATTCGAAGCCGACGTTCAGAATGCACAGCAGAATAGTACGCCTTTAGGTGTACGAGTATCGCATAAGTACTAATATGCGAAGGTCGTGAAGAACTACTATAACCATGTGCGGCGATACATGAGTAGATTCGCTTCGTTTAACAGTAACAGGGCAACGTTTGAGCTATTGAAAAAAAAAGCACACCATTGTATTCGGTATCAAGAAATTTTAAGATTCAGTTGGTCACATTTAGTTTAAGGAATTATTTTTAAAGTCGAAATATTTAATTATCTGTATTTTCCCCCACATCGTAGTTCGAAAATTCGACGCCGGCGTCCAATTTGCATAGCAGAACCGTAGGCCATTTAGAGAACGCGAATCGTCCCATTATGATATGCGAAGGTCGCGAAGAAATACTTTAACCATGTGCGACGTTGTATGTGTATATTCGCTTCGTTTAACAGTAACATCAGCACAGTTTGAACACTGTATAACAAAGCACACCTTTGTATTCGGTACCAAAAACAGGTAAGATATCGATGGGAACATT
>NW_017100339.1:0-231 GCF_001263275.1 Habropoda laboriosa | reverse complement strand
ACATCAGTATTTCAGTTTATATTCGTTAAAACACGTTTTACGTGGTGGAATATGCAAAATAAATAGGAGAGTGCCATTTTGCTGTACTGCAAAACGTCTCTGTAGCGAGAAAACAGCAGTATTACAGTTTATATTTGTTAAAACACGATTTACGTGGCGAAACTAGACAAGTAAAGAGGAAACAGTCATTTTGCAGTACTGCAAAACGTCTTTGTTGCGAGAAAACAGCCG
>NW_017100338.1:0-201 GCF_001263275.1 Habropoda laboriosa | reverse complement strand
GCCGGCGTCGAATTTTCGAACTACGAAGTGTGGAAAAATACTGATAAACAAATATTTCGACGTCAAAGGTAATTCCTAAAGCTAAATGTGACCAACGAAACCTTACCTTTTTTGGGTATCGAATACAAAGTTCTGGAATGTTTGTTGAATAGCTCAAACGGTTCCCGTGTTATTGTTAACTGAAGTGAATATACACCTATA
>NW_017100337.1:0-477 GCF_001263275.1 Habropoda laboriosa | reverse complement strand
CAACGTCAACCGCGGCTTATAGGACAGTTACTTTATTTATTGCTACCTCTTTATCAACAAAAGACAAATTAACCTTTCTTACACTCGAATATCACATATCAACCACTGTTTCTTGCTCCCGAGTCTTGCAGCTGGTATTGTTTTTTTTTTTATAACAACGCGCTCGAGTTTCATAACAACCACTGTTAATTTGTTCAGTTAGACATGCATACCATCGATTAAAATATACGCCATCAACGAATTAATAGTTACTAACCACTGCAATGTCAAGCGCTGCTTATGCGACTGTTACTTTATTTATTGCTACCTCATTATCAACAAAAAATTAAATTAACCGTTGTTACACTCGAATATCATATATCAACCACTGTATCGTGCTCCAGTGACCTGCATCAGGTTAGTTTTTCTTTATAACAACGCGCTCGAGTTTCATAACAACCACTGTTAATTTGTTTAATTAGACATGCATACCATCGA
>NW_017100336.1:5175-5580 GCF_001263275.1 Habropoda laboriosa | reverse complement strand
CTTGGAGTTGGTATTTCTTCGCGACTTTCACGTAATGTACCGGTACGATACTCGTACTCTAAAAGGAGTTCATTTCTGCAGAGCAATCTGTACATCGGCGTCGAATTTTCTCTCTACGATGGCGGGGGCAAATACAGATAACTATATATTTCGACTTTAAAAATAATTCCTAAATCTCAATGTGACCAACGAAATGTTACAATTTTTTAATACCGAAGACAACGGTGTGCTTTGTTATTCAAATCTCAAACGGTGCCGATGTTACTGTTAAGCGAAGCGAATATACACATATAACGTCGCACATGGTTATATTATTTCTTCGCGACCTTCGTATATCATACTGGGACGATTCACGTCGTCTAAATGGCGTACTGTTCTGCTATGCATTCTGGTATCCGGCGTAGA
>NW_017100336.1:0-1363 GCF_001263275.1 Habropoda laboriosa | reverse complement strand
ATTGTTATTCAAACCTCAAACGGTGCCGATGTTACTGTTAAACGAAGCGAATATACACATATATGGTCGCACATAGTTATATTAGCTCTTCGCGACCTTCGCATATCATACTGCGGTCCTCTAAATGGCGTACGGTTCTGCTATGCATATTGTACGCCGGTGTCGAAATTTCGAACTTCGATGTGGTTGAAAATACAAGTAATTAAATATTTCGTCATTAGAAATAATACCAATAAATAAAAGTTCACAATGAAATCTTACCTTCTTTGGTACCAAATACAACAGTGTGGTTTGTTTCTTCATTAGCTCAAACGGTTCCCGTGTTACTGTTAAATGTGGCGAATATACACATGTAACGTCACGCTTGGAGACAGTATTTATTCGCGATTTTCACGTAACGTACCGGAACGATACTCGTACACTAAATGGCGTACGATTCTGCTATGCATTCCGGACATCGGCGCCGAATTTTCGAACTACGATCGTGGGGGTAAATACAGATAGTTAAATATTTCGACTATAAATATAATTCCTTCAGCTAAATGTATCCAATGAAATCTTACCTTTTATTGGTACCGAATACAAAGTTGTGGTCTGTTACTTCAATAGCTCAAACGGTTTCGGAGTTACTGTTAAACGAAGCGAATATACACCTAAAACGTCGGCTAGGCGTGTACTTGGAGAGTGTATTTCTCGCGAATATCACGTAACGTACCGGTACGATGCTCGTACTCCAAATGGAGTACGAATCTGCTATGCATTTCTGCTATTCTATCTGGAAATCGGCATCGAATGTTCGAACTACGATGTGGGGGCAAATACAGTTAACTAAATATTGCGACGATAAAAGTAATTCCTAAATCTAAATGTGGTCAACGAAAGCTTACCTTTTTTGGGTACCGAATTCAAAGGAGTGGATTCTTTTTTCAATAGCTCAAACGGTTCCCGTGTTACTGTAAAACGATGCGAATATGCACCTAAAAGGTCGCGCTTGGAGATAGTATTTCTTCGCGATTTTCACGTAACGTACCAGTACGATAATCGTACTCTAAATAGAATACGTTTCTGCTATGCATTCTGGACATCGGCGTTGGTATTCTCTCTCTAGGATGGTGGGGGCAAATACAGATAATTAAGTATTCCGTCTTTAAATATAATTCCTTCAGCTAAATATATACAATAAATCTTACCTCCCAACGAAATCTTAGCTTTTTTTGGTACCGAATACAAAGGTGTGGTCTGTTTTTTCAATAGATCAACAGGTCCCGTGTCAGTGTTAAACAAAACGGATATACACCTATAACGCCGCACATGGTTAAAGTAGCTCCTCGCGAACTTCGCGTTTCATAATGGGACGATTCAC
>NW_017100335.1:0-225 GCF_001263275.1 Habropoda laboriosa | reverse complement strand
GCATGGTTCGCTACGCAAAACGTGTTTTAACGAATATAATCTGGAATACCGCTGTTTTCTCGCGACCAAGACGTTTTCCAGTACTGCAAACGACTGTTTTCGCTTTATTTTGCATGTTTCGCCACGTAAAACGTGTTTTGACGAATATAAAATGAAATACCGCTGTTTTCTAGCTACAATCACGTTTTGCAGTACTGCAAACGACAGTTTTCTCTTTATTTTGCA
>NW_017100334.1:0-573 GCF_001263275.1 Habropoda laboriosa | reverse complement strand
ACAGATAATTAAATTTTTCGACTTTAAATATAATTCCTTCAGCTAAATGTATACAATATATCTCTCAATTTATCGACACCGAATATAAAGGTGTGCTAGGTCCTTCAATATCTCACACGGTTGACGTGTTGCTGCTATACGAAGCGAATATAACATGGTTAAAGTAGTTCTTCGCGACCTCCGCATACCATACTGCGGCAATTGTCGTACTTTAAATGGCGTACGATTCTGCTATGCATTCTGGGCACCGGCGTCAAATTTTCGAACTACGATGTGGGAGGAAAATACAGATAATTAAATATTTCGACGTTAAAAATAATTCCTGAAACTAAATGTGACCAACGAAACGTTACCTTTTATGGGTATCGAATACAAAGCTGTGGTTTGTTTTTTGAATAGCTCAAACGGTTCCCATGTTACTGTTAACCGAAGTGAATATAGACCTATACTATCGGCTAGCTGATAGTAGTTCTTCGCAACATTAACATAACTTAATGCGGCGATATACAAACTCTAATGGTGTTTGAATCCGCTATGCATTCTGGACGTGGCGTCGTATTTTCGAACTACGCT
>NW_017100333.1:15156-19311 GCF_001263275.1 Habropoda laboriosa | reverse complement strand
CAAAGGTGTGCTATGTTATTCAAGGCTTAAACGGCTCCGACGTGACTGTTAAACGATGCGAATATACACATATAACGTCGCGCTTGGTAATACTATATCTACGCTATTTGCACGTAACGTACCGGTACGATACTCGGACTTTAATTGGGGTACGATTCTGCTATGCATTCTGAACATCGCCATTTTCGAACTACGATGTGGGGGAAAATACAGATAATTAAATATTTCGACTTTAATTTGAATTCCTTCAGCTAATTGTATACAACGAAATCTTACAATTTTATGATCCTGAATGTAAAGGTGTTCTAGGTTCTTCTATATCTCACACGGCTGCCGTCCTACTGTTAAACGAAGCGATTATACACCTATAACTTCGGCTATGCGATAGTAGTTCTCCGTGACTTTCACATAACTTACAGCGGCGATATTCGTACTCTAAATGGTTTTTGATTCTGTTATGCCTTCTGGACGTCGGCGTCTAATTTTCGAACTACGATTGTGGGCGAAGATACAGAAAATTAATTATTTCGACATTAATATAAGTTCCTAAAACTAAATGTGACCAACAAAATCTTACCTTTTTTTAATACCGAATACAAATGTGTGCCAGGTTCTTCAATATCTCACACGGTTCCCGTGTTACTGTTAAACGCAGCGAATATACACCTATAACGTCGCGCATCGAGATAGTATTTCTGCGCGATTATCACGTAACGTACCGGTATGATACTCGTACTCCAAATACAATATGATTCTGCTATGCGTTCTGGACATCGGCGTCGAATTATCGGACTACTTTGGTGGTGCAAATACAGATAACTAAATATTTCGACTTTCAAAATATTCCCTACAAATAATTGTTCCCAACGAAATCTTATCGTTTGTTGCTACCGAATACAATGTTGTGGTTTGTTTTTTCAAAAGCTGAAACGGTTCCCGTGTACCAATTAAACAAAGCGAATATCCATATATATCTCGCGCATGGAGATAGCATAACTTCGCGATTTTCACGTAACGTACCGGGACGATAATCGTACTCTAAAGGGAGTCCACTTCTGCTATGCACTCTGGACACCGGGGTCGAATTTTCGAACTACAATGTGGGAGAAAATACATATAATTAAATATTTCGACGTAAAAAAAAGGTGCTAAAACTAAATGTGACCAAAGAAATCTCATCTTTTTTAGGTACCGAATAAATTTGTGGTTTGTTTTTTCATTACCTCAACCGGTTCCCGTGTACCAGTTAAACGAATAGAATATAAACATATACCGTCACGCTAGAGATATTATTTCTTCGCGATTTTCACGTAACGTACCGGTATGATAATCTTACTCTAAATGGAGTACGATTCTGCTATGCAGTCTGGACATCGGCGTCGAATACTCTCTCTACGATGGTGGGGGAAATACAGTTAACTAAATATTTCGACTTTATAAATAATTCCTTCAGATAAATGTACACAATATATCTTACAATTTCTCGACCCCAAATATAAAGGTGTGCTTTGATATTTAAAGCTCAAACGTTTCCGTTCTTACTGTTAAACGAAGCGAATATACACATATTACGTCTCGCTTCAACATAGTATTTCTTCGCTATTATCACGTAATGTACCGGTACGATACTCGTTCTCTAAATGGAGTACATTTCTGCTATGGATCCCGGACATCGGCGTCGAATTTTCGAAATGAGATGGTGGGGGCAAATACAGATAACTAAATATTTCGACTTTACTAATATTCTCTACAAATATAAATTCCCAACGATATTTTACCTTTCTTTGGTAGCGAATACAAAGGTGTGCTTGGTTCTTCAATATCTCACACTTTTGCCATGATACTGTTAAACGAAGCGAAATACAAATATAACGCGGCTCGGTAATACAAGTTCTTCGCGTCTTTCACCTAACCTACTGCGGCGATATTCGTAATCTAAATGGTGTTTGATTCTGCTATGCATTCTGGACGCCGGCGTCGAATTTTCGAACTACGATGTGGGGGTAAATACAGATAATAAATTATACCGACATTCAAAATAATTGCTGCAACTGACAGTTCCCAACGGAATCTTACATTCTATTGATCCCGAATACAATGGTGTTGTATGTTTTTTCAATAGCTCAAACGGTTACAGTGTTAATGTTAAAGAAAGCGAATATACACATATATCGACGCGCTTGGAGATAGTATTGCTTCTCGATTTTCACGTAACGTACCGGTACGATACTCGTACTCGATATGGAGTACGATTCTGCTATGCATTCTGGACTCCGGTGTCGAATTTACGAACTACGATGGTGGGGGAAAATACAGATAACTAAATATTTCGACTTTACTAATATTCTCTACAAATATAAATTCCCAACGATATTTCACCTTTCTTTGGTAGCGAATACAAAGGTGTGCTTGGTTCTTCAATATCTCACACGGTTGTCGTGTTACTGTTAAACGAAGGGAATATACACCTATAACGTCGGCTAGGCGATAGTAGTTCTTCGCGACTTTCACATAACATACTGCGGCAATTGTCGTACTCTAAATGGCGAACGATTCTGCTATGTATTCTGGACGTCGGCGTCGAATTTTCGAAATACGATGTGGTGGAAAATACAGATAATAAAATCCTTCGACGTTAAAAATAATTGCTTCAGCTAAATGTGGCCAACGAAACCTTACCTTTTTTTGGTACCGAATACAAAGGTGTGGTTTGTTCTTTAATATCTCACACGGTTGCCGTGTTACTGTTAAACGAAGCGAATATGCAAATATTTCGTAACCTAGCTGATAGTATTTATTCGCGACTTTCACATAACATACTTGGGCGCTACTCGTACTCCGAAAGGCGTACAATTCTGCTTTGCATTCTGGACATCGGCGACGAATCTTCGAACTACGATGTGGGGGAAAATACAGATAACTAAACTGTTCGACTTTAAATATAATTCCTACAACTGAATGTTCATAACGAAATCTTACCTTTTTTGGGTACCGTATACAATGGTGTGGATCGTTTTTCAAAAGCTCAACCGGTTCCCGTGTTACTGTTAAACGAAGCGAATATACACATATAACGTCGCACATGGTTATAGTAGTTCTGCGCGACCTTCGCTAATCATACTGGTACGATTCACGTCCTCTAAATGGCGTACGGTTCTGCTATCCATTCTGGACCCCGGCGTCGAAATTTCGAATAACGGTGTGGGGAAAATACAAATAATTAAATGTTTCGTCGTTAGAAATAATTCCAACAAATAAATGTTACCAACGAAATCTTACCTGTCTTTGGTACCGAATACAAAGGTATGCTTTGTTATTCAAAGTTCAAACGCTTCCGTTGATACTCGTAAACGAAGCAAATATACACATATAACGTCGCACGTGGTCATAGTAGTTCTGCGCGACCTTCGCAAATCATACTGGGACGATTCACGTCCTCTAAATGGCGCACGGATCTGCTATTCATTCTGGACATCGGCGCCGAATTTTCGAACTACGATGCTGGGGGCAACTACAGATAATTAAATATTTCGACGTCAAAATAATTCCTAAAACTAAATGTGACCAACGAAATCTTACCTTTCTTTGGTACCGAATAAATAGTTTGGGTTTGATATTTCAATAGCTTACCGGTTCCCGTGTTACTGTTAAACGATGCGAATATACACCTATAACGTCGGCTAGGCGATAGTAGTTCTTCGCGACTTTCACATTACATACTGGGACGATGCACATCGTCTAAATGGCGCACGGTTCTGCTATGCATTCGGGACATCGGAGCCGAATTGTCGATCTACGATGGTGGTGGGCAAATACAGATAATTAAACGTTTCGGCTTTAATAATAATTCCTTCATCTAAATGTATACAAAGAAACCTTGCCCTTTTTTGGTACCGAATACGAAGGTGTGAATTGTTTTTTCAATAGCACAAACAGTTCCGTGTTACTGGTAAACGAAGCGAATACACATATATAACGTCGGCTAGGCAATAGTAGCTCTTCGCGACCTTCCCATAACATACTGGGACGATTCACCTTATCTCAATAGAGTACGGCTCTGCCATGCATTTTGAACGCCGGCGACGAATTTTCGAACTACGACGTGGGTGAAAACACAAATAATTAATTATTGCGTCGTTAGAAATAATTCCAACA
>NW_017100333.1:11089-14284 GCF_001263275.1 Habropoda laboriosa | reverse complement strand
AGTATGATTCTGCTATGCATTCTGGACGTCGGCGTCGATTTCTCTCTTTACGATGGTGGGGGCAAATACAGATAATTAATTATTTCGCCGTTAATAATAATTCCTAAAACAAAATGTGACGAACGAAATCTTACCATTTTTTGGTACCGAATATAAAGGTGTGATTTGTTATTCAAACCACAAACGGTGCTGATGTTACAGTTAAACGAAGCGAATATACACATATAACGTCGCACACGGTTATAGTAGTTCTTCGCGACCTTCCCATTACATACTGTGACAATTCTCGTCCTCCAAATGGCGAACGGTTCTGCTGTGCATTCTGGACACCGGCGTCATATTTTCGAACTAGGATGATGGAGGAAAATACAGATAATTAAATATTTCGACGTTAAAAATAATTCCTAAAACTAAATGTGACCTACGAAATCTTACCTTCTTTTTGGTACCGAATACAAAGTTTGGGTTTGTTATTTCAATAGATCACACGGTTGCCGTGTTACTGTTAAACGCTGGGAATATACACCTATAACGTCGGCTAGGCGATAGTAGTTCTTCGCGACTTTCACATAACATTCTGCGCCGATATTCGTACTGTAATGGTGTTTGGTTCTGCTATGCATTCTGGACTCCGGCGTCCAATTTTCGAACTACGATATGGTGGAATATACAGATAATTAAATATTTCTATGTTAAAAATAATTCCTAAAACTAAATGTGACCAACGAAATCTTACCATTTTTTGCTACCGAATACAACGGGGTGCTTTGTTATTCAAAACTCAAACGGTACCGGTCTTACTGTTAAACGAAGCGAATATACTCATGTAACGCCGCACATGGTGATAGTGGTTCTTCGCGACCTTCGCATATCATACTGGGACGATTCAGCTTCTCTAAATGGCGTACGGTTCTGAAACGCATTCTGGAGGCCAGCGTCGAATTTTCGAACTACGATGTGAGGGAAAACACAAATAATTAAATATTTCGTCGTTAGAAATAATTCCCACACATAAATGTTCCCAACGAAATCTTACCTTTTTTTGGTTCCGAATACAAAGGGGTGGTATGTTTTTTCAATAGATCAAAAGGTCCTGTGTCAGTGTTTAACAAAACGAATATAACCCTATAACGCCGCACATGGTTAAAGTTGTTCGTCGCGACCTTCCCATATCATACTTGGACGATTCTCGCCTTCTAATTGGCGTACGGTTCTGCTATGCATATTGGACGCCGGCGTCGAATTTTCTCTCTGCGATGGTAGGGGCAAAAACAAATAATTAAATATTTCGTGAAAAAAATAATTGCTAAAACTAAATGTGACCAACGAAATCTTATCTTTTTTTTTGGTACCGAATACAAAGTTTGGGGTTGTTATTTCAATAGATCACACGGTTCCCGTGTTACTGTTAAACGAAGCGTATATACACCTATATCGTCGGCTAGGCGATAATAGGTCCTCGCGACTTTCACATAACATACTGCGGCGATATTCGTACTCTAAATGGCGTACTATTCTGCTATGCATTCTGGACGGCGGCGTCAAATTTTCGAACTACGATGGTGGGGGAAAATACAGATAATTAAATATTTCGCAGATAAAAATAATACCTAAAACTAAATGTGACCAACGAAATCTTACCTTTTTTTGGTACCTAATATAAAGGTGTGCATTGTTATACAAACCACAAAAGGTGCCGATGATACTGTTAAACGATGCGAATATACACCTATAACGTCGCACACAGTTATAGTAGTTCTGCGCGTCCTTCGCATATCATACTGAGACGATTCTCGTCCTTTAAATGGCGTACGTTTCTGCTATGCATTCTGGACATCGGCGTCGAATTTCCGAACTACGATGGTGGGGAAAAATACAGATAATTATATATGTCGACATTAAATATAATTCCTTCAGCTAAGTGAATACAACGAAATCTAACAATTTTTTGATCCCGAATGTAAAGGTGTGTCTGCTTCTTCAATATCTCACACGGTTGCCGTGATGCTGTTAAACTAAGCGAATGTGCACCTATTACGTCGGCTAGGGGATAGCAGTTCTACGCGACTTTCACAGAACATACGGTGGCAATTGTCGTACTCTAAATGACGTACGATTCTGCTATACATTTTGGACGACGGCATCGAATTTACGAACTACGATAGTGTGTCAAATACAGATAATTAATTATATCGACTTTCAAAATAATTCCTACATCTGAATGTACTCAACGAAACCTTACCTTTTTTTGGTACCGAATACAAAGGTATGGTCTGTTTTTTCAATAGGTCAATAGGTCCCGTGTTACTGTTAAACAAATCGAATGTACACCTATAACGTGGGCTAGGCGCTAGTAGTACTTAGCGACTTTCACATAACATACGGCGGCAACTCTCGTACTCTGAATGGCGTACGATTCTGCTATGTATTCTGGACGACGGCGTCGTATTTTAAAACTAAGATGTTGGGGGCAAACACACATAATTAAATATTTCGACGTGAAAAATAATTTCTAAAACTAAATGTGACCAACGAAATCTTGCCTCTTTTTGGTACCGAAAAAGAAGATGTGCTTGGTTCTTCAATATCTCACACGGCTGCCGTGTTACTGTTTAACGAAGCGAATGTGCACCTATTACGTCGGCTAGGGGATAGCAGTTCTACGCGACTTTCACAGAACATACGGTGGCAATTGTCGTACTTTAAATGGCGTACGACTCTTCTATGCATTCTGGACCACGGCTTCGTATATAAGAACAACGATGGTGTGGGCAAATACAATTAATGAAATATTTCACTTTAAAAATTATTCCTTCAGCTAAATATATACAACGAAATCTTACCATTTTTTGATACCGAATACAAATGTGTGCTGTGTTATTCAAAGCGCAAACAGTTCCGGTGATACTGTTAAACGAAGCGAATATACACATATAACATCGCACATGGTTAAAGTATTTCTCCGCGACCTCCGCATACCATACTGTGACAATTCTCGTCCTCGAAATGGCGTACGATTCTGCTATGCATTCTGGGCACCGGCGTCAAATTTTCGAACTACGATGTGGGAGGAAATTACAGATAATTAAATATTTCGACATTAAAAATAATTCCTAAAACTAAATGTGACCAACGAAACGTTACCTTTTATGGGTATCGAATACAAAGCTGTGGTTTGTTTTTTGAATAGCTCAA
>NW_017100333.1:1533-7567 GCF_001263275.1 Habropoda laboriosa | reverse complement strand
CTACGATGTGGGAGGAACATACAGATTATTAAATTTTTCGAATTTAAATATAATTCCTTCAGCTAAATGTAACCAAGGGAATCTTACAATTTTTTGATTCCGATTATAACGGTGATCTTGGTTCTTCAATATCTCACACGATTGCCGTGTTACTGTTAAACGAATGGAATATACACCTATAACGTCGGCTAGGCGATAGTAGTTCTTCGCGAGTTTCACATAACATACTGCGGCGAAATTCGTACTCTAATGGTGTTTGATTCTGCTATGCATTCTGGACGCCGGCGTCGAATTTTCGAACTACGATGTGGGGGAAAACACAAATAATAAAATATTTCGTTGTTAGAAATAATTCCAACAAATAAATGTTCCCACCGAAATCTTACCTTTTATTGGTACCGAAAACGAAGGTGTGGTTTGTATTTTCAATAGCTCAAACGGTTCCCGTGTAACTATTAAACGAAGGGAATATACACCTATAACATCGGCTAGGCGATAGCAGTTCTTCGCGACTTTCACCTAACCTACTGCGGCAATTGTCGTACTTTAAATGGCGTACGATTCTGCTATGCATTCTGGACCACGGCTTCGAATATAAGAGCAACGATGGTGTGGGCAAATACAATTAATGAAATATTTCACTTTAAAACTTATTCCTTCAGCTAAATATATACAACGAAATCTTACCATTTTTTGATACCGAATACAAATGTGTGCTGTGTTATTCAAAGCGCAAACAGTTCCGGTGATACTGTTAAACGAAGCGAATATACACATATAACATCGCACATGGTTAAAGTAGTTCTCCGCGACCTCCGCATACCATACTGTAACAATTCTCGTCCTCCAAATGGCGAACGGTTCTGCTATGCATATTGGACGCCGGCGACGAATTTTCGAACTATGATGTGGGGGATAATACAGATAATGAAATATTTCGACGTAAAAATAATTGCCAAAACTAAATGTGTCCTAAGAAATCTTTCCTTTTTTTTGGTACCGAACACAAATTTGTGGTTGGTTTTCCATTTCCTCAAACGGTTCCCGTGTACCAGTTAAATGAATCGAATAGACACTTATAACGTCGCGCTTGGAGATAGTATTCCTTAGCGATTTGCACGTAACGTACCTGTATGATAATCTTACTCTATATGGAGTACGATTCTGCTATGCAGTCTGGACGTCGGCGCCGAATTTTCGGACTACGAAGTGGCGGAAGATACAGATTATTAAATTACACGTGTACCCGTTAAAAGAAACGAATTAACACATATTACGTCGCGATTGGAGATTGTATGTCTTCGAGATTTTCACGTAATGTACCAGTACGATAATCGTACTCGTAATACATAACGTTTCTGCTATGCATTGTGGACATCGGCGTCCAATTATCTCTCTACGACGATGGGGGCAAATACAGATAACTATATATTGCGACTTTAAAAATATTCACATCAAATAAATGTTCCCAACGATATCTTATCATTTTTTGATATCGAAGTCAAAGGTGTGCTTTTTTTTTTCAAAAGGTAAAGCGTTGCCCTGTTACTGTTATACGAAGCGAATATACACATATAACGTCGCGCTTGGAGATAGTATTTCTTCGCGATTTTCACTTAACGTACCGGTACGATACTCGTAATCTAAATGGAGTACGATTCTGCTATGAATTCTGGCCATCGGCGCCGAATTTTCGAACTTGGATGTTGGGGGAAAATACAGATAATTAAATATTTCGTCGTTAATAATAATTCCTAAAACTAAAAGTGACAAACGAAATATTACCATTTTTTGATTCCCAATACAAATGTGTGCTTTGTTATTCAAAGCTCAAACAGTTCCGGTGTTACTGTTAAACGAAGCGAAAATACACATATAACCTCGCGCTTGGAGATAGTATTTCTTCGCGACATTCGCATATCATACTCAGACGATTCTCGTCCTCTAAATTGCGTACGGTTCTGCCATGCATTCTGGACGCCGGCGTCGAATTTCTGAACTGCGATGGTGGGGGAAAATACAGATAATTAAATCTTTCGACTTTAGATATAATGGCAACAAATAAATGTACCCAACGAAATCCTACCTATTTTCGTCGCCGTATACAAAGGTGTGGTATGTTTTTTCAATAGCTCACACGGTTCCAGTGTTACTGTTAAACGAAGGGAATATACACCTACAACGTAGGCTAGGCGATAGTATTTCTTCGTGACTTTCACATTACATACTGCGGCGATATGCGTACTCTAATGGTGTTGATTCTGCTATGCATTCTGGACGTGGCGTCGAATTTTCGAACTACCTTGGTGGGGGAAAATACAGATAATTAAATATTTCGACGTTAGAAATAATTCCTTCAGCTAAAGGTATTCAATGAAATCTTACCATTTTTTGGTACCGAACACAAAGGTTTGCCTGGTTCTTCAATAGCTCAAACATTTCCCGTGTTACTGTTAAACGAAGCGAATTTAAACATAATACGTCGCTCTTGGAGATAGTATTCCGTCGCGATTTTCTCGTAACGTACTGGTACGATACTCGTACACAAATGTAGTACGACTCTGCTATGCATTCTGGACACCGGCGTCGAATTTTCGAACTACGATGTGAGAGAAAATACAGATAATTATATATTTCGACGTAAAAATTATTGCTAAAACTAAATGTGACCAAAGAAATCTAACCTTTTTTTGGTTCCGAATACAAAGTTTGGGTTTGTTATTTCAGAGCTCAAACTGTTCCCGTGTTACTGTTAAACGAAGCGAATATACAAATAAAATATCGGCTATGCGATAGTAGTTCTTCGCGACTTTCACCTAACCTACTGCGGCGATATCAGTACTCTAAATGGTATTTGATTCTGTTATGCATACTGGACGTCGGCGTCGAATTTACGAACTACGATAGTGTGTCAAATACAAATAAGTATATATTTCGTCGTTAGAATTAATTCCAATAAATAAATGTTCCCAACTAAATGTTACCATTTTCTGGTACCGAATACAAAGTTGTGGTTTGTTTTTTCAATAGCTGAAACGGTTTCCGTTTTACCATTAAACAAAGCGATTATCCACATATATCGTCGCGCATGGAGATAGCATATCTTGGCGATATTAACGTAAGGTACCGGACGATGCTCGAACTCTAAATCGAGTATGATTCTGCTGAGCATTCCAGACATCGGCGTCGAATTTTCTCTCTACGATGGTGGTGGCAAATACAGTTAACTAAATATTTCGACGATAAAAGTAATTCCTAAATCTAAATGTGGCCAACGAAAGCTTACCAGTTTTTGGTACCGAATACAAAGGAGTGGTTTGTTTTTGCAATAGCTCAAACGGTTCCCGTGTTAATGTTAATGGAAGCGAATATACACCTATTACGTCGCGCTTGGAGGTAGTATTTCTTCGCGATTTTCCCGTAACGTACCAGTACGATTCTCGTACTCTAAATGGATTACGATTCTGCTATGCATTCTGGACATGGGCGTCGAATTCTCTCTCTACGATGGTGGGGGCAAACACAGACAACTAAATATTTCGACTTTATAAATAATTCCTTCAGATAAATGTATACAATAAATCATACAATTTTTCGACCACGAATATAAAGGTGTGATTAGTTATTCAAAGCTCAAACGATTCTGGTGTTACTGTTAAACGAAGCGAATATACACATATCACGTCGCACATGGTTATAGTAGTTCTTCGCGACCTTCGCATATCATACTGGGACGATTCTCGTCCTCTAATACAGATAATTAAATATTACGACTTTACAAATATTCCCTACAAATAATTGTTCCCAACGAAATCTTATCTTTTTTTGGTACCGAATACAAAGGTGTGCTTGGTTCCTCAATATCTCACTCAGTTGCCGTGTTCCTGTTAAACGATGGGAATATACTCCTATAACGTCGGCTAGGCGATAGTAGTTCTTCGCGACTTTCACATAACATATTGCGGCTAATGCCGTACTCTAAATGGCGTACGAATCTGCTATGCATTCTGGACTTCGGCGCCGAATTTTCGAACTACGATGGTGGTGGAAAATACAGATAATTAATTATTTTGTCGTTAATAATATTTCCTAGAACTAAATGTGACCAACGAAATCTTACCATTTTTTGGTTCCGAATATAAAGGTGTGCTTTGTTATATAAATCTCAAACGGTGCCGATGTTACTGTTAAACGTAGCGAATATACACATATAACGACGCACATGGTTATAGTAATTCTGCGTTACGTTCGCTAATCATACTGGGACGATTCTCGTCCTCTAAATGGCGTACGGTTCTGCTATGCAACTGGACGACCGCGTCGAATTTTCGATGTACGATGGTGGGGGCAAATACAGATAACTAAATATTTCGACTTTACAAATATTCCCTACAAATAAATATCCCAGCGAATTCTTACCTTTTTTTGGTCCCGAATACAAAGGTGTGGATTGATTATTCAATAGCTCAAACGGTTCCAGTGTTACTGTTAAACGAAGCGAATATACTCATATAACGTCTCGCTTGGAGATAGTATTTCTTCGAGATTTTCACGTAACGTACCAGTACGATAATCGTACACATAATAGATTACGTTTCTGCAATGCATTCTGGGCATCGGCGTCGAATTCTCTCTCTACGATGATGGGGGCAAATACAGATAACTAAATATTGCGAATTTAAAAATATTCCCTACAAATAAATGTTCCCAACGAAATCTTACCTTTTTTTGGTACCGAATACAAAGTTTGGGTTTGTTATTTCAATAGCTCACACGGTTGCCCTGTTACTGTTAAACGAAGCGAATATACACATATAGCATCGCACTTTGTTATAGTTGTTCTGCGGGACCTTCACAAATCATACCGTGACGATTCTCTTCCTCTAAATGGCGTACGGTGCTGGTATGCATTCTGGACGCCGGCGTCGAATATAAGAACTACAATGTGGGGGCAAATACAGTTGATAAAATATTTCGTCGTTAGAAATAATTCCAACAAATAAATGTCGCCAACGAAATCTTACCTTTTTTTTGGTACCGTATACAATGGTGTGGTTTGTTTTTTCAACAGCTCACTTTGTTGCCGTGTAACTTTTAAACGAAGCGAATATACACCTACAACGTCGGTTAGGCGATAGTATTTCTTCGCTATTTTCCCGTAACGCACAGGTACGATTCTCGTACTCTAAATGGAGTACATTTCTGCTGTGCATTCCAGACATCGGCGTCGAATATTCTCTCTACGATGGTGGGGGCAAATACAGTTAACAGAATATTTCTACAGAAAAGTAAATCCAAAATCTAAATGTGGCCAACGAAAGTTTACCTTTTTTTGGTACCGAATACAAAGGAGTGGTTTGTTTTTGCAATAGCTCAAACGGTTCCCGTGTTAATGTTAATGGATGCGAATATACACATATAATGTCGCACATGGTTATAGTATTTCTCCGGAACCATCGCGTATCATACTGGGACGATTCACGTCGTCTAAATGGCGCACGGTTCTGCTGTGCATTCTGGACGCCGGCGTCGAATATTCTATCTACAATGTTGGGGGCAAATACAGTTAACTAAATATTTCGACGATAAAACTAATTCCTAAATCTAAATGTGGCCAACGAAAGCTTCCCTTTTTTTGGTACCGAATACAAAGGAGTGGTTTGTTTCTGCAATAGCTCAAACGGTTCCCGTGTTACTGTTAAACGAAGCAAATATGCACATATAACGTCTCACTTTGTTATAGTTGTTCTGCACGACCTTCACAAATCATACCGTGACGATTCTCTTCCTCTAAATGGCGTACGGTGCTGGTATGCATTCTGGACGCCGGCGTCGAATATAAGAACTACAATGTGGGGGCAAATACAGTTGATAAAATATTTCGTCGTTAGAAATAATTCCAACAAATAAATGTCGCCAACGAAATCTTACCTTTTTTTTGGTACCGTATACAATGGTGTGGTTTGTTCTTTCAACAGCTCAAACGGTTCCCGTGTTAGAGTTAATGGAAGCGAATATACACCTATAACGTCGG
>NW_017100333.1:0-835 GCF_001263275.1 Habropoda laboriosa | reverse complement strand
CTATAACGTCGCGCTTGGAGATGTTATTTCTTCGCGATTTTCACGTAACGTACAGGTACGATACTCGTACTCTAAATGGATTATGATTCTGCTATGGATTCTAGACTTCGGCGCCGCATTTTCGAACTACGATGGTGGGGGCAAATACAGATAATTAAATATTTCGACGTAAAAATAATTGCTAAAACTAAATGTGACCAAAGAAATCATACCTTTTTTTGGTACCGAATACAAAGTTTGGGTTTGTTATTTCAATAGCTCACACGGTTTTCGTGTTACGGTTAAACAAAGCGAATATACACCTATTACGTCGCGCTCGTAGATAGCATTTCCTCGAGATTTTCACGTAATGTACCAGTACGATAATCGTACTCATAACTGATTACGTTTCTGCAATGCATTCTGGACATCGGCGTCGAATTCTCTTTGTCGAATTAACGAACTACGATGGTGTGGGAAAATACAGATAATTATATATTTCGACGTTACGAATAATTCCTAAAACTAAATGTGACCAACGAAATCTTACCTTCTTTTGATACCGAAGAGAAAGGTGTGCTTTGTTATTCAAAGCTCAAACGGTTCCGGTGTTACTGTAAACGAAGCGAATGTACATATATAAAGTAGGGCTTGGAGATAGTATTTCTACGCGATTTTCACGTAAGGTACAGGTACGATACGTGTACTCTAAATGCAGAACATTTCTACAATGCAGTCTGGACATCGGCGTCGAATTTCCGAACAACGATTGTGGGTCAAATACAGATAATTAATTATATCGACTTTCAAAATAATTCCTACAACTAAATGTGACCAACGAAACCTTACCTTTTTT
>NW_017100332.1:0-574 GCF_001263275.1 Habropoda laboriosa | reverse complement strand
ATGCTCAACCTGAGACAGGTGAACTTCGGTTAAATAATTGTATTACCTTTCTTTTAATTTTTTCTATATCATACTCGCCCCTCTCTCGCACAGGATCACAACGATCCTATAAGGAAGAAACGCAAACTCCGACGTGGCTGCCGCGCCGGTAGAAGCTTCAAGGATTGGAAGAAAAGGACAATCGAGCCCCTGCAAAAATTGGTGCCATTCCGAACCTACAAACCACAGGAAGTGCTAACTTCAGTGAACACTGTGATCATCGATCTAACAATTTCCGACGACGAGGATACCGTTCCGTTCCCCTCGGAAGTGATCGAAACATTGGACACTCGCAGTGCCATCACAGTGCAAAACCATCGCGACATCCCCGACGAAGTCCTGGTAGCGTACCTCCGAGGCTACAAAACACTACACGAAGGAGTACCTACTGAAGTCGCGGACTGGTGTCTATCCCAATTCGAATCGCAGTAACGGCAACCTACGACATTCGAGCGCATATGTCCGACAAAATCTTACGACTAACGTACACGACAGAAACACGAGCGTGGAAGAATTATTCGCGAAGTAAAAACCA
>NW_017100331.1:1404748-1412298 GCF_001263275.1 Habropoda laboriosa | reverse complement strand
CCATTACAGGGGCAGATACTCGATAGTTTTTAAGATACTTGCAATTGAAATTTTCTTATTTCCTTAAAATACAAGTTTGATTGATGTAAATACCAACCGTCATTGTAGCGTGTCGATACCGAGTTAAGGGTGTCTTCTAGTGTGACGGCCGTTTTTGTAGGCCTTCTTTGCTAATTTATTACAGAAGATTTATTACAGAAGTACGGTAACAGTTATCAACATGAGCTTTATTCCTATGTATTTACTTGTCCTTGAAGAATCATTACAAATTTTTTTTGTTTAAAAATAATTAAATATCGCTGCTGTGGAACACGTCAAACAGGAGCATGAAAAAAAAAAGTAGGTCCATGGTTGCTATGATTTGAGCTGTTCTGCTTATCAAAAATAAAAAAATCCAATTGATTCTTATTTACTATGCATGTCGCTATGGTCGGTAGTAGAATAAAGGAAAAGTATTGAAAATTCAAAATATAGTGAAGCTTTTCCACTCGTGAAAGAATTAATGACACCAGAATATGCCCCCTTCGACGCCGTTTAAATTTCATATGAAACATTTTCCGCTATGAGTAATAATAACGAGATAATCAAGATGTCAGAATCAGCTGAGACATCCTCTATAAATGTCCGAAAGTGTTTCATTAAAATAACATAAGAATTTCTAGCTCTGTAGAGTTGCTGGCTAATAAATAAATACTATCTTGATTGTTCCTTTGTACGTCTCGATTTTCGTATAGGGCTTTAAAAACATACGAAGAGTTCGGTAAAAAAGATTTTTATATCGAGCTTTAAGAGCGCATTAAGAATTCGGCAAAAAAGATTACCGTATTTCCGTAAAAATGATTTTTGTATCGAGCTTTAAGAGCACGTCAAAAATTCGGTAAAAAAGATTGCCGTATTTCAGCAAAAATGATTTATGTATCGAGCTTTAAGAGCACATTAAGAATTCAGTAAGAAATAGTGTACACAGTATGCCGCGAGTATTCGAAGAAGCCTGGCAATCACTAATTCGACAAATTAAAATTTCTACTACTGCAGAAGTAGAAACCTAATTGCATATCACATTAGCAACAGCGACAGTTGTAGTTTTATCATTTAACAACTTTATAAAACCGCGAAACCGGTAAACATTTCAAATTTCATTTAACAGAATGTAAACATTTCTATTAAGTTAATTTTCAGTCGTATATTTATATAAAATTTCTTTAATTCATACCTTGAATACATTGTCTTAATTCAGTCTCGACATTTCGGTGCACCCAGTATACATCTACGCTAACGTGTAATCACGTGAAATTTATAATAAACAGTTTCTACACGATAATTGTTCGAATATGCTTTGGGATTTCCAATAATTAAACACGCATTCTTAAAAGATATTTCAGCTTTTAGATGTTGAATGATAAATCTAGGTTTATTAGCCGCGCCAAGATAATCAATTATGTAAGAAATATGGCGATATCGTTCTGTTCCTCGAATCACGGTTATTTAACGGCCAATTAAAAAGCGTTTAGAAAAGGGATAATGACGAAGTAAGCACAGGCCGGTACTCGTATCTGAACGCGTGCCAAAATGCAATAAAGCCAGGTTTCTTTGAAAGTTCGAGGATGCTGGAGATCAATCGCGAAATGTGTCACGCGTGCATTTTTCGCTCTTCTTGTTATTTAACCATATTGGTACACGGACGGTTGCATTGGCGTCGATCCAATTCTTCTTCACGCTAGATTAATTTTTTTTTTCTACGATTTATTCCTTAGCCACAGTTTATATCCCACGTTCATAGAGGTTTCTAAATTGATCTTCTCGGTATGATTCGAGTGTAGAAACTTTTTCGAAGATTTATTTCCTTAGCAACAAGTTTATATACCACGTTTATAGAGGTTTTTAAATTTAAGGTTCGATTTTGTTCGTTCCAAGTATTTCCGTTTTTTCATTTTGAAGTCCTGATTAAAATCAAGTATACTTCGAGGTGTAAGCAATTCTAGCGTATGAATATAGAGCGTAAGAAATATAAAGATATTTACGCAATTTAATTTTAACGATATAGTAACTTAAAAAATATATCCCCACATGTCTTTTTTCAATGATATTTATATTAAATCTGTCGTTGAAATGATATTCGTCTTATTTGTGACACGCGTTGACCTCTCTCCTCCATTCTCCGCCGGGTTTACGATATTTCATAAAACAAAATTCGCGATATAGATAGTTGAATTTGTCTCGACAGATTTGAGACAAATTTGTCTCAAACACTGTCGTATTATTAACCCTTTGCTGAGAGAAGACTATGTGCCATGTATAAGTACTGATTACTCGTACAGCACATAATTAGGTCGCTACTTCAGTTTTTCTTTTCTCAAACTGAATTATACGAAAAGTACATTTTCCTCAAATATACGTACCCGAGTTCATAATCTCAACCTCGTGTAACTCGTGAGAAGATTACTCCAACTATTTTTAGTGTTTTGTAAATATCGTCCTCAAAGGGTTAAAAAATATATACAGCATTTTGTTTAAAAGAATACACTCTTACTCACGAAAAAATGATTTATACCACGTTATGTCTCGCACCATTCGAAACAATTTTTCTAACAAAATTTTTTCGATAACTTCAATTCCTTCCGAGTTAGTCCACCGTGTCCGGTTAAAAAAGGACACCCTGTATGTCGAGGATCTCGGCGGGCAAAGTGCCAATAGTTGATGCGCGAAACAAGACATTGGTTTTAACATTAATTCGGAAAATACCGAAAGCATCCTCTCTTGACATCATTTTTTCACATTTCAACGACGCGGAGGACAGAATCGATTTTGTAAAGGGATACGCCTAGGGCAGGCATGGGCACAACTCGAGCCCGCTCGCGCAGGGGCTCCGTGGAGGGGCCATCCGTGTAGGCAGAAACCACACGTTCCATGAAAGTAGCGAGACAGTATAGAAATGGGGCGTAATGGGTTCCATAAATAGAAAATATCGTTTCATTCGTAAAACCTTCGACATAAACATTTATTTATAACTTGCGTGTGTTGTAAACAACTTTTCGCGTTTAAAAAAAAATCGCTTGCGAAATTGAAAGTATTCTGAGTAAAAGTATTCTGAGTATTCTGAGTTATTCCTATGAGTGACACTTTCGTAGATGAAAATTCATTTACGATTTACCTAACCAAAACTAGCGAAAATTGATAAATTTCTTTAATAGTGATTCAACTATTGAGTTTCGTGACTATGTTTCCACGAGAGTTTTTAATCAGAAACAATTCGTAAATTCTTGCCCATTTGTGTAAAAACACCCTGTGCGTTAAAATTAAGTTAAATCAATACGCATCGTTTTTCAGAAATAAAACGAGTGACTTAACACAGTAAAAAATTCCCTTATTTATTACACTATGACTTAGTGTTTTATCAGTTCACCGACGATCGTGTTCTTATTTTAGGGTCATTTAGAAATCCCTTGGAGCAAGTTAGCTAAGAAGTTGTAATAATAAGGGAGCTTGTATAATTTTGACAAAATACAGCAATTCAAGGATAATAACTCATAATCATGAAAACTTAAAGGAATACTAAGAAAAAAAGGAACATCGACAAAATGCATCAAAATTTGTAACAACTGAAAAAGAGAATACATTCGAAAATATTACATTTCATTAAACGCTGTTTTCACCAAACAAAATATTCAAGCACGTGATAAAATATTCTCACGATGAATACTTGTGCCCATGAGCACCCTAAATTAATCAAGCGCACGAAAATATTGCCCGCACGGGCACGAGTTGCCCGCGTCTAGTCAGCGAGATCCACAGCTTGCGGCTTCTCTTCCCCCGAACAAAATCTATTCATCTCTTAATGCACTGTTTTAAATCCATCCGAGAAACCTGTTTCCCATTTCTCTATGCAACGAGTAAAGGCTCTTATCGCTCTGTAACCATAGAATCACGTGCTTCGTTACAGTATCTCGACGCGCTAGCATTTCCCTTCGACCTTTACTTTCAAAAAGAGCAATTTCTCGCGTCCTTTTGATTCGAGTACTTTACGCTGAAAACGCACGAGGAACCTTTTCGCCACGGTATCGCGATTTCTACACGCGTGCTCCGCGCCGGTTTTACATTCCGAAACATCGGTCAAAGGGAACAACCGCGTACAAGGTTGAACAAAATGAACGGAAACCAGTGGAAAATACTTCTACACCGGTTCGGGACTCTCAAAATTAACGAAACAGAGCGAAACGAAACCGGTGGCTGCCTTTTTCGAGAGTGCTGTACACTTTTCTGTGCAACACAAATCGTTTACGACGAATTTCGACGAGATACTCGGTTAACGAAGCTCACCTGCGATTCACGAGGATCGTCGGTATGAATAATTCATCGAGGAACGATCCTCGATCACTTTCGTTACTGGTAATCGATCAAAACGTATAATTTCATGAATACCGAATGATCCTTGGTTGACACCGGCGAGAGCGCGAATTTTCCCGAAGAAGAATACGAAACTCCTGGCGAAATGAAGCGTTAACCCAATTCACAGTGGCGGGGTAGCAGCAACGGTGAATACATTTGCCAAAGGAGAATCCTCGGCGAAGGAAACGATTCGATTGCAAGGTTCGTTCGAGCGAACCATAAAGACTGTACCAATCGGCAGGCTATTTCCTTGAAATCTTTCAGACGAGTGAGTTCGATGCGTCAAATTCGCCCCTCTGCTTGAAATCGGGATAGAAATACTCGTCACGATCCTAGATGTAATTGCTACCAAGTTTCCAATTTTTTCGTGTGATTAAATGCGTCTGCAGTTAACTTAGATATGTTTGCAACTGAGGTTTTGTGGAGGGTTTGATGAAGTCCGATGAAAATAGTGTTTTCACGTTGACGTTAAGTAATTATTTCGTATTTTTTAAAGTAAATACAGGTACCATATGCGTGCAGGTGATTGTGAAAGTGGTCTAACAAGGGAATATCCGGATAATCACCGATTTTTATGAAACTTTGGTATATAATAATTAAAAAAAAAAATATTAGTGAAGCATATTTACAATAGTCTAATATCTCCAAAATTATTGGAGATAGAAGAATAATGTAAATTGACAAATTTTGTATTTTTCAAATTTTGTTGCTGAAAAATATAAAATTCAGTTTACACCATTACTCTATCTCTAATAACTTTCGAGTTAGATCAAATACATTGTAAGAAATTTTCTATTTTTTTCGAGAGCATTCGGGAAAGTTCTCCGTTATTCCAAACAAACAAAAGTGAATATGTTTATTTCTTGAGAAATTTTCCGAATGCACTCGAAAGAAATAGAAAATTCCTTACAACATAATTTGTAATTATGATTTTCGCCCCTTCAATACGAACAATTGTCGATAAGAAAAATACTTGTCAAATATTTTTTTTTAGAACTACTGCATACCAAAGTTTCATCGATATAAGTGATTATCACTTCAGGATGTACCTTTACAAGTAAAAAAGTCGAAAAAAATTGAATTTATCACTCATTTTGTGTTGCATCGATTTTTTTCATAAGAAAGTTTTATATTGCAAGAGCAAGTATTTTGCGAAATGTTTTGTTACATAGTGGAAAAATGCTTTTTTAATACACCCAAAGGAAAAAGGCTGAACATCTCGAACAGGCCACTTTTATAGTTAGTGAGAGTGTACTGAATTAGTTAATTGTCACTAACGATTAATATCAGCAATAACAAAGTCGACTTCCATTGAACTTCACGTTGATTATTTACGAGACGTCGGAAATAACCTCGGTAATTCTCGGTAGTCTTGATTGACATGTACTCCCTTGGTCATTGAAACCAATATCCACGTTTGGCAAGACATCAAAGTTGATATAGACTAGCCCTAAAGCTGTCAGAACTCGCATGGACGATTCTTGATCGTCGAAGTTGATGTCTACGACCTCGGAATCGTCGAAAGTAATATCTATGTTTGCCAAAACATCGAAATTGATGTAAATGAACAACGAGTTATGGGCGTAGATCCAGCTATCGTAAAAACGAGAACCGATATCTTTTCTTATCTCACGACACAACTAAAGAATTGAAATATACCTGCCTACATGCGCAAACCTATATTCTGACGTTCTATAATGGCTAAGTGAAACAATTATTTTCACTTTCCCTTTAATTTTCCTTCGCAACGCTATCCTTGATCACAGAATTCCCTGAAAGGAGTAATGTATTTGGGATTTTAAAGGGTTATCGTTTTAGAGAAAAAGAAATTTTCTGAATATATTAAATTTGAAAAATTGGACTTTGGCTAAGAAATACCATTTTTCAGACTACTGTGCATTGAAACGAGCATTCATTTGACACAACTGTTGTTTAAGTACAATAGGGAAGAAGTCATGCGAATTATGTTTGGATTTCGAAATTTTAAAAGGTTACCGTTCTAGAGAAAAAGAAATTTTCTAAAAATACTAAATTTGAAAAATTGGATTTCGCCCAAGAAGTACCACTTTACCACCGTGCATTAAAACGAGAATACTGTGCCAATAATCCCGAAGTTACCAACTGTTGCTAAAATACAATAAAGGGGAAATCATGCGAATTACGTTTGGATTTCGAGATTTCAAAAGGTCACCGTTTCAGAGAAAACGAAATTTTCTAAAAATACTAAATTTGAAAAATTGGCTTTTGCCCAAGAAATATCACTTTCCAAACCACCGTGCATTGAAACGAGAATACTATGCCAATGATCCCGAAGTCACCAACAGTTGCTAATATACAATAGGGGAGAAGTGATGCGAGCTGCTTACCATTCACAAGTTGTACGAATCAATAACGATAATCCCAGGATCGTCGGTGCCGGTTACGGGGACAGCCGGGTCGATAACAGCAAGCGACAAGTCGCGTGGGTCAATAGTACCGAGCCTAACTTCGTAGAATCCAGAGAGGGTAACGCTCGCTCGGAGCAAGTCAACGATGAAGATGAGTGGAAGTCGTGCATGTCCAATAAAGAGAAGCTCGACGTGGTAGACAACGAGGGAATTTGCAGCCTTGAGCACTCTCACCGCCTTCTTGTACGTCTCTTGGAAGTTGTTTAAAGTTTGAACTCGGAATACAAAGATTATATCTCACGGTTCAAAGGTTGTCCATATCGAATTCCATTCTCTCATAATATTTTCTATCCAACATGTGATCTAAGATCGCAACCTCGAGAGGTTTTGCCTGAGGTGTTGCGCGTCTCAGTTTTATCAGCGTGGAAGGAAATGAGATATGACTGATGACGTTTATAACGTCTGCAATATTTTCTTTATATCTCACAACTTTTTAACTGTCCACTTGGAAATTTGTTTATTCTGGTACACTGGTTATAGTGAATTTCTGCTGCTTCCTTTTTTATTCGGGCAATAGAAATGGCTGTTTATTGGGTCAGTATTATTTTTTTATTTTAATTGGTACTTGAAATAAATGGTTGGTATTTGAAATGGATGCAAGTGGTCGGTATTACATTGATTAATACAAAAACTGTCAGTATTACCGTTAAAATATTAGTAAACATAAGAATTTGTCAGTATTTTAAATGGATAATAAATATTTCAAATATGATAATA
>NW_017100331.1:1388447-1404645 GCF_001263275.1 Habropoda laboriosa | reverse complement strand
TAGAAAAAAAATATTACTAAAAATATAAAATTAATAACGACCAAATAAACAAAATTGCACTGACAAAATGTGACTTAGCACTGACAATTAATTATTTATACTGACCAAAATATTCATTTTACTGACTATTTATTTGAAAAAATACTAACCATTAATTAAAAAAAATACTGACCAAATAAATAGAAGTGAATAGGAATTATCTATGTTTCCTGTCATATGTTTAAGATTTGATCACTTTTTTCCATTCCTATTTCTGGTAACATAGCTCACATAAATCTACCGAAAAAATATTGTAAACAGCAATCTCCCCTATTTTCTTCATAATTCCCACCCAATTGCAATTTTTCAAAAAATGTTTTACACGTCCTATAGCAAACTAATCCTTGTAACTTCTTGAAAAAGCTCCTAATCATTTGGTCCAATTTTAAAAAAGTTATTCTGTTTCAAAGGGTGTGAATAATTTAATGCTTCTGCTTTTACATTCATGTTTCCACGAAGAAAACATATTTCTTCTACGTGCTCAGTTAATAACTTTTTACGTTGGGCAGAACCCACACTTTTTTTCACCTTCTTTCTCTGCCACTAGAGACACACACGCTATTTCAGGGTTTTCCCATTAAAAATGGTCAACGGATCGGTGGCCTCATATGTCATCGTGAGTTTTCGTGACGGGCTTGGCTTGTGTCCCTGTTGACGCCCGCTTTTTCTTTCACAAGCTTGCGCCTTTGAAAATTACGAGCGAAAAGGCAACACTTTCCCGTTGAAAATATCACTTCTAAACTGTTTGTCGGGAGTTTTGGACGCACACGGATCTCTTTGAAGCATGTGAGTACGCTAAAATTCGAAACACTTCATCCTCGAAAAATCAGGAATAAGTTCGTGTCAAATTTTATAACTAAGATTAATATTGCCAACGAACCTTCAACCCTTTGCACTCGGAGGTGATTTTTCTGTAGAAAAGGTTGCAAGTCGGATCTTCTTTGAAATTTTTTCAAACTAACGTAGAAATAAAGTGTACAATTTTATTTAAATATTCAATGTATTCTCTATTTCACTGTGGTGAAGAAATTTATGGAGGCCCGTAGATCTGTTCTCTGTCTTCGTTAATTATTCACCAAGTGACGATTATTTAATGTCGCTTCTCAGTCGCCACTCGATTGCAAAGGGTTGAATTCGAAAAGAGATGTCTTCTCATTCCACAACTCTTTCCTATCTTTTTTTCTTTTTTTTTTTTTTTTGGTAACACTGTTAAGATTTTCATTAAAATATTTTTGGCTTTCGGTAGGAACTTATGGGACGAGCTAACGTAATGTTTAGCATTCGACTAATTTGTTGTCTAGTAACGTTTACGAAATTTGTACAGAAAAAAAAAAATGAAGAAATTAATACGATTGCGGGCTCTAAAGTTTCCTCTGAAGCGCGATAAAATCTTAAGGATCGTACGAAATATTTATTACCTTTATGGACGGTCGACATAGTAATTAGTAAAAGAATGGCGATGTGCTCATTACGCACCTATTATACGTAGCTATCATTACCTTAATTAACAGCATCCGTTATGCTATGCTTGCAGTATTAGTTAATTTTAAACTCTTCGATATACAATATTCCCATTATCTCAAAGCTCTCGCATTAAAGTCTCCGTGAAGATTTTTTAAGTACACATAAATCGAGCTTAGCGTTACAATGTGCACTAAATGTTGGTCCTTAATTGAAATTACCATTATTAAATGGTTAATTTCTCTTTCCTTTTCGCGACAGTAAGTGATTAGAATAGGTACACAGTTTCACTTTGAAAATTGTTTAAAATTGTCTTCTTTAACAAATTAAATGCAGTACTAAGTTAAAGTTTACTTTGCATAAATTGCATAAATTCTCCTTTGAAAATTGTATACAGAAGCTGCTAGAATAAATAATTTCCGCTAATTGTCTATCAATGAGAGAAATTTTTCGAGTTCAAAATCTAACGGAATAAATTTCTTATCGGACGACTATATCCACCTTAACAAGACGCAATCAGGTTGCTATATCAGGAATCACGATTGGACACACTAAATTAACACGCCAATATTTACTCAAGAGAGCAAACTGTGCAAGACATCTGAAACAATAGATCGCATTCTGCAGTGTGAATTATATTAGGTCATTCCGTAAGTTCGTGTTGAATTTTATGATTTAGATCAATATTTCCAACGAACCTTCAAATTTGATTAAAAAAACGCAAGCGCCTTCTCGTTCCATAACTTTTCTCTATTTTTTTTTTCTTTTTTGTAAGACCATTATGTCGTCACTATAGTATTTCCTTGCATTTTCATTAAAATATTTTTAATTTTCGACGCGAACTTATGGGATGACCTGATATTATTGATTCCAGTTTGATAAAACATTTATTTTCAAATTCGTAGCTTCCAGATACAGATGAGAAAGAGTTTTCATGAGCCACTCAGAAAACAAAATGATATTCTTCCAATTTTAGTATCAAAGCTCGGTGCTTAATTTTTCATATATAAATTAACAAAATTTTCATGAATGAATTAAATTTACTAAAACAAATTTAATTCCCACATTTAAATCCCACAGACAACAGTTTGAGCCCACCCTAAAAGACTATCCAAAGGACAAAGAAGCAATATTTAAAGCACATCAAAGTATACAGTGAATTTTGAAATCCCCTTTCTCTTCTTGGTGTCGCTAATAACTCGGACAAAAAAAAATTCGTCATTAAATCAATAAGAAAATAAAATGAAAATTGAACAGTATCAAGAAAATGTAATTTTGGACAAGGAAAAAGTTGTTCAGAGTCACCCCAGCAACCTCCCATTTCCGGATGTTCGAGGAGTTGCCGGTCACCCTGTATATATACAATAGAACCCCATATAATGTGATGAAAACGTGATCAAAAAATTGCTACTGCTCCCATATAACGCGATCAAAAAAAGAAAAAAAAAGAAACATACAAATTCAGAATTTGTAATTTTGGGTTAATTAAATTTGACCCAAAAAACAACGTCGGTGGAACTTAATTTATATTTCCTGCGTTATAGGGGGTCCTACTGTATCTTAAACCGTTTATCTCGCAATAAAGCGCAGAGGGCGTAGAGCACTATTAAGGACGTGTTACATGAATTTTTTTTCACTTATAGCTGATATATATTCATTGGTATACAAATTGACTGTTAACCACGTTCGTTGGTCTATATTAACAATGTGTAAATAGAATGCGCCGTTAAGTCGCTTAATCGGCAAAATTTACGACACGCAACCCGTTGTCTGGAGTAATTTTAATTTACGTTTGGCAAGTCGTCGAGTACCATGACTATCTCGATAAAATCGAGCGCGCTAATTAACCTTAATAAATACCTCATGCGTTTTCGAAATAAGCTGCGTTCGCGGTGTAAATGCAATGGGATGAACGCCTTTATAATCATACAATGCACTTACACATGCTTATTGCAAAAATTATATAAAATTGCTCGCAGCTCTCTTGACATAAGTGCGTGCGAACATAATTTCCTGTATATTTGCTTAAATTTAACATACTTCTGCCGGTAAATGTACCGATTTGTACACTACCGGACAAACGTTTGGAACTACTGTGCGTTGCAAGCTGCAAAGAAATTTCTGGAAGAAAGTTAACAATTTCAAGAATTTTTCAATTTCCTTTATCACTCAACTCGATCGAAATGAGGTAAACCGAGAAGCTTTCTGGAAGAGAGTCCTACAGATCTATGGATCCTTTTTTGGTAAATTCTTTTCAACTCCTTGCGGACGGAAGATTAATATAAGTTAGCACTTGAGTATTTTTCTTAGACCAAATTATACCAAAATTACACTTGCCTCAAATATACGTACACGAGCTTGTGATCGCGCCAACTATTTTTACTGCTTGAAAATATACGAGTCTATCCTCCTCAAAGGATCAACGAACCGCAATTCTTTCAGAAATCTTCCCTGAAAATTTCTTTTCAATGTTCCATCGACAAAAGTCAGAGCAGCACCTTTTGCTAACCCGTGTACAGTTGATCTGCAGGTTAAACTAAAACTTCCAATGCAATTTACTCAATTCACTATTTCGTTCTACAGGCCCTCTTTCAAGAAACCCCTCAACTCCCATTGATCTTCGCAACGTCAATGTGAAATGAATAAAAAATTGGTAAATTTGCAGGTGATTCTATACTTTTGGCAGGTAGTGTATAGCAGTATAGTATTCTCTGAACGCCGTTGTACGGGTCATGCTTAAAATGTAAAACGCGTTTTAATTATTCACGTGGTAAAAGTACTGATACATGCTCGAGATTTATTCATTGCGATAGGACTAATTGCTGAAAACTACTTACACCGATTGGTGGTATTCTATTCTTGCGATGGAATTAATTTAATTATCACTTTGGAATATATAATAATTGAAATAATTATGCAGAGCTATTGTTTCAAATACAGGATAAACATATTCTCGCTTATCGAGGGAAAATCTAAATAAACATTAATTACAGGATGCGCGTGCAAAACGCGAACAAGTATCTAGAATTTACATGCACCTTACCGACTCATTCCTTAACACTTGCTAATTAATTTCCGCTGTCAGAGAAACTTCAATTGCGATAGAATGTATTTACTGTCAATTGGAAATTTCGTTAACTGTGTAAATTGTGTAAATATTAATAAACGTAGGATTGAGAAAAGTTAACAGGAAGAATGAGGGAAGCAAGTGATTACAGTGTTATTGTGACAATTCGCGATAAATACATATTCGGTTACTACATAGGGCCACATAATTATCTTCTCTGCTTCGCTACTATAGCACGATAAGTTATTATTATTATTAATAACCCTTCGATTTTAATGATACTGGAAAATATTTAAGACATAATCTGAATGATTTCGAAAGTAGAACACTTTTTTCGAACTTTCGAAGGACACCGGCCTTTTTTTTACAGGAAAGAATTCTTGTTGAGCCGCGCGTCCTTTGGACAGCCGTCGATGTACCGTAACGGTACATCAGAGGACCGCCGCGGAACAATAGGCGAGCATCGCCTTTCGCGATCATCGACGGGCAGACGAACCGACAATGGTTTTTTGGGAAAAACCCCGATTTTTGCCCCTTCTGCCTTTGTCTCCGACAGCATACGTACCACGCACCCGATTAACCAATTACCTCACCGGAACCATTTCCACCTCATTTTCTTGGCCAATCACATGCCACCCGCGTCTTGGAGTCATCCGCGTCCAGGGAGAGGGACATTCGATTCCGAGGGAGTTACAAGTCGTCCTTTACCAGTTACAAGTCGTCCTTCCCCAGTTACAAGTCATCCTTCACCAGTCACGATTCGTCCAACACGAGTTACAATTCATCCACCACGAGTCACAAGTCAACCATATTCACATCAGGCATTGTCACTTATACAATAGAAAATAAAGATTTCAGTAAAGGGTAGACAAGTGTAACTCAGTACACCTATAACCAGGCCGAAGTGATTAATTTCACAACGGTCAGCGTCCCTACAGCAACGGCAGAAGCATTCTGAGATGGGTCTTACAACCCCGCCGTATTCCATACGAGAATACACTGTGTGCGGGACGCAACAATTCTTTTTTTATTGTATCTTGTAAAGGATGTTAAAATGCATCGAAGCATATCTGAGTTATAATTTGGAAGTGATGAAAAAAGTGATCAAATTCCAAGATACTTTAAATAATTAATAAAAAAATGTTGAGAGGCTTGACAGGAGAAGATTTTCCAAGGACCGTTGTTTGTGTTTATAAACCATACAGAGAGAAACACAAATTCATGAAATATTCATCAACAAAGTGTTACACAAACTCAGTATGATAATATAAACAGTACACTTTACATATTCTTAAAGATACAAGGTTTGCAGAAAAAACATTGCACGTTTCTCGATAGACGATAGTATGATTATTAAACCTTATTTTACACGTTTCGCATTCCAAATTTAATTTTTTGCAAATCAAATTCACCTCTTTGTTTATATTTAAATCACAATTTAAAGGAAATTATAAGGATTCCAGGCAGGTTAAATGTCGATTATAACTGAAGCCTGTAAAAAATAGAATTGCTCTGATTTTCCTTTACTGCACAAGAGAAAGATGTAATATTAAGTTTACTTCTTTATTATTAAATATCTACACACAGCTTTCATACTATGCTCGTACATAGTTATGAATTCCATATGTAATGAATTGGTAATTACTATTAAATAAGTATTTCGTGTATATAATTTTGAATTCCTTAACAATAAATTTACGTTTGATTTGATTTTCATTACAAAAGCTTAAGGAAACAATTTTGAAGAAAAACTTGATTTGCAAAAGGGTGAATTTGATTTGCAAAAGGGTGAATTTGATTTGCAAAATGTTGAATTTGATTTGCAAAAGGGTGAATTTGATTTGCAAAAGGTAGAATTTGATTTGCAAAAGATAGAATTTGATTTGCAAACGGGTGAATTTGATTTGCAAAAGGGTGAATTTGATTTGCAAAAGGTAGAATTTGATTTGCAAAAGGGTGAATTTGATTTGCAAAAGGTAGAATTTGATTTGCAAAAGGGTGAATTTGATTTGCAAAAGGTAGAATTTGATTTGCAAAAGGGTGAATTTGATTTGCAAAAGGTAGAATTTGATTTGCAAAAGGGTGAATTTGATTTGCAAAAGGTAGAATTTGATTTGCAAAAGGGTGAATTTGATTTGCAAAATGTTGAATTTGGAGTACAAAAGCTGTATTTAAAGGGACACTTGAATGGACAATGTTTTTATCGAATTATCTGCTTGCATTGTTAATAAATGTGCCGTGAAATATTTGTCAAATTGCGTAGTACTAACACAATGGGTGGCCAGCTCATTATTCATGAGTAGCTAGCTACTCGAGTACTCAACGAAAAACTCGCAAATCGTTGAATTGGACGCAATAGGCGTACATGCTAGTTGAAAGGTTCACTGGATCTGACTCCATTAAACTGTTTCCTTTGGGAAGGCTAATAGCAGATGTTTACCGATAGTAATGTACCTCTCCAGAAGACACGATGAATCGAATAATTAAAGCTTTTATTGCAATTACTCTAGAAATAATTGTATCACAATCCAAGACTTTGAGCATTTATTAACCCTTTGCACTCCAATGGCGCTTTTATGGCGACACGCGTAATTACTTTGGAGAAATTTTATAGTATCAAAACAATGCAAATTAACAGAAGAAATGCAAATAAATAAATTCGTAAACACTAAAAGTCCTTTTTTTTGAAGACAAACCTTTGGCTTTCCAGAAGTTTCACTATTAATCTTATCAAAAAATGCTCGGAGTGCAAAGGGTTAACATAAACAGTAAGTTCACAGACCATCCTAACACTGTCGTGGAACTTGATTACCTTTTTGTTGTCGAGTCATAACTCAGATATGCTTGAATGCATTTCAATGCATTAAAAAAAGCATATATTTCCCTGCAAAAAAAAAAAACTGGTGATCTCGAAAAAGTGTGACGGTTCGTCAATAATTTCACTGTTAAACGGCAGATTGTGAACGACAGTGAAACACGAATCGAGATGAAATTTTGTAGCCAAAATTTAATAACGAAACTGAAGTAAAGAACGTTTTTAAAGACCTCATTGCACCTACAAATGAAGATTCTTCTTTTAACAAAAGCATAAATAACCTTATTTTCCGATGGTTAAAGCGATAAATGTCATTTTTACTA
Organism: Habropoda laboriosa; assembly: GCF_001263275.1. NCBI lineage: Eukaryota > Metazoa > Arthropoda > Insecta > Hymenoptera > Apidae > Habropoda > Habropoda laboriosa. The sequence continues at coordinate 1,396,940 of NW_017100331.1, read as the reverse complement.
AAACTACAGACGTGGAAAGTTTCACTGATACCCATTTCATCCGCAGCAACCTAATATCTGATATAACAGAAGAACAGAATATTTCGTTAAATTCAGAAGAATTGAACAATGCGCTAAAATAGTGTCTATTTTGTAATTTCAATATTGCATGGAAAGTTCATAGCGAAATTTAGGTTGAATACGAAACCAACGCACTCCTAACTTATTCGTAAGGTGAACAAGCGCGAATGTATTGGCTCGTTCGGAAAATTCGTAGTGAAATTTAGGAAAAATTGAAACCGACACATCTCCGTCCCCAATTGAGATAGCGACAAGACTCAAGTGATATTTTACTCGTTAGTTAAATACGAACCCAACGCACTCCTCAAATTATTCGTAAGGTGAACAGATGCGAATATAAGTCGATCTGTATTTCCTACAGGTGAAGCGTTGTCACGAAAAATTCCGCAGAAAATAGTTCTCGTTCACCTTACGAATAATGTGAGGAGTGCGTTGGATTCGTCATCGACTATCGAGCAAAGTACCATTCGGTTTTTGTCGCTGTCTCAATTGGACACAGAGATGTGTCGGTTTGAATTTTTCCTAAATCTCGCCACAAACTTTCTGATCAATTTCAATATGGTACCATAAGCTGCAAGTGAAACTAGAAATTATGCCTTGAAAAGACACATTGCGTCTGATGCACATCGAATCTCCCATAATGATACAGAAATACGCATGGAACAGCAAGGGTGGACGGCTGACAGTAAATGGCATCGATCGTAGGAAGTGTCTAGACAGCAAAAATATCGGGAACAATAGAGACCACGTCCAAATGTGTCATTTACGTGCGGTCGCTAAATGTAAAGCTACATTTTCTTTAATTCTGGTAATACTATATCCACATTCCTCTTTCTCTCGATTCCTTCTATAATTGTACACCACTGTAACATGCCATTTAGTCGTTTGCTATGCAAATTTGAAAATAATAAGAGGAGAAAATAACGGGTAATTTGTAGCTTCACGTCGATACCTGGTATTCCTTATGCATTGACAATGTGTTCTATTTTCCTTAGAATTTGTCTCATTCACCGACCTTGCCCTTTGACGGATATGAATTACTATTGGCGTCTATAGGCGTTTTGAAAATTTGCTGGCATTATACTGTTGGAGCTTCTTGGTGCACTTCCATCTTAATTCAGTACTTAATTTTATCCCTCGCGCACTTTTACGTTAATTCAATAAACCGAATTTTAAAACGACACGGCTAAAATAACAAATTTTGCAGCCGTGGTTACAAATTTACCGCCAGTCGCCCAAAATCTGCCGTAGGGAAACGGTTAACGTTGCTCATTCATGTCGAGGTTGTTACACAGGGTGTTCCATTTAACGTGACCATCTCAGTTGTTTTCATTATTAGTAGACAGCTCCAAATTCTTTTAGTCATAAAGAATACGGTTTAAAAGGATCTCGAATACAGCGACCTTAAATATTTTCTATGTCCTTTTCTTAAATAAATTTTCAAAGCCACGTTTAATATTTTTAAGTATAAATTTTTATTATATTGTGGTCGTTTAATTCGTCTCAATGTCTGCTAGCTAATAGACAAAAGAAAAACTATAGGGTTATAGATAAAACAAAATTGAACGTGGCCTTGAAAATTTATTTTAAAAAGAGGCAGAAAAAATGTAAGGTCCTTTGGAATCGTATCTTCTGTGACAAAAAGAATTTTGATCGGTCCACCAGTAACGAAAATAATTGCGATGGTCACGTTAGGTGATCCACCCTGTATAAATACATAATGAATTAACATAATTGTACGTAGAACTTTCATATTTCAATATCTTTCAGAAGTACTCTATTTCTAATTGAATTCTTCTTTCCGTAGATTTAGGCAATTATTATTGGTACTGTCAAGATGATCTATGGTTCTCGTGTTAAATTAGTGATACTGTCAGGATGATCTATGGTTCTCGTGTTAAACAAAAACTAACGTAAGTGTCGAAATGAGAGTTTCCCTCTCATTTTTGATCAATTTAACGATAAAAACTTTATTCTATAAATATAATAAGATTTCCAAAGTTTTCTACGGGGTGTCTGAAAAGAACACAGAAAATGTTTAAGATACAACTTTATCTTGTAAAGATAATAAGATTTTCGAAGTAAATTTGTCAGTGAAAGACACAGTATTGCTACCTTTCACTAACATTTCGCCAGCTAAATTTATTGATCGCCTCTGCTAACACAGAATAATGTGCTCGGTTAGAGACAGGAATGCATTTAAATAATTAATGAAACGATGCACGGAACTGTTTATAGCTTGTATGGGTGCAAACTAAAGTTACTAACAGGAACTTTAGAATGAAGTTTGTAGTTGGTGGGAAATTTGAAACCTGATGTACCCAAATTCGTGGTTAACTTGTACTATACAAGCCATTTGTTAACCATGTGAAACGAGAAAGTGTCAAGTAGTTTCTTTTGAAGAAGGAAAAAGAAAATGAAATAATTTATATCTTCTTCCTGATGCATTTAATCTCTTTAAATTTTCAAAAGATTTCTTTATAAGTAAATTAAGCATTTCTCTTTCCTGATATTTTAATTTCTTTGAATTTTCAAAATTATTCTCTACAAGCAAAATTTGTAGAAGAAAAAAAGAAAATGAAATAGTTTATATCTTTTTCCAGATATATTCGATCTTTTTGAATTTTCAAAATATTTCTTTGTAACGAAACTAAAAAAGAAGTAAATAAAATAGTTTATATCTCTTTCCTGATATTTTACTTCCTTCAAATTTTCAAAATATTTCTTCACAAGCAAAACTTTTCAAATTTTATTAAATTATATGCACGGAGAGCAACGTTACGCGTCTCCCTTTGCCAAAACGAAGCAGAGTTATCTTACAAAAGGTATCACCACCCAAATTTCCGGAAACAATATTTAATAACCACTCTTGCGCGCAATAATCTATCCCATCTCACGAAATTTCCTGCTTAATTTCCTTGCTTACCTTTATCCTGCGCCTCTTCCTTTCTCATTTTATTACTCACCGATAAAATTATTCATCGTTGCAACCCAGAAGAACGGCGCAAAATATCTCCGTACAAATAACATCGAAACGTTCAATTCGACATGACAAAATATGCGGCAAGTTGATTTTAAAGGACAATTCTGAGGGACAGAGAGAGTGATAGACGTTTTAGCCGAAAGTCATAACGAAACCGTCAGAATGAAGTTAGCAGTGCCATTTGTTTGGTTGCCTGGGTGGAAACGCTTATTTCCGCTCCGGAAGTTCACCGTTCTCGGTAAGTAAACAGTAACTGAACTTGATTGCGGGGACAAGTGATGCATGCACAATTCCGCGACCTCGTAGAAATTTCATAAAAGCGTCAAACGACACGCTCCACGGTAATTGAAGTTTTATTACCGCGCGTTCTTGCGAAAGATCTGAAGAATGCACGATCGGGGAAGAAGTTGAGGAAATTCACGGAGATGCCGCGACGTCGTCGAGACGCGCCATTATTTCCGGCTCGTCGACTGTTCTTCTATACATTCGTTCATCACGTATGTGAACATTGAAACCTCTTCGAACGTATCAGAAAACTTTCTTCTTATATACCTTTCCGTCGCTTGGGGTTTGTTCGCTTTTAACTGAATCTGAAAGTCGTTCCGGTTGGCCGTTGAAAAATGTGCTCTTAAAGGCCGGAAATGGCGACGAACGGCACGGAGAGATTCACCTCTCTGCAAGTTCAGTTGTTCTCGCTGAAGTTTAATTGCAAAGTAATTGCACAGAAATGAAGATTCATGGTGCAAGAATTTCTCGCTGATATTACGCTAGGATTTAAAGGGACATTATTTTTAAAGAACCTGTAATTACCATTTTCTCCCTCTCTCTCTCTCTCTTTTGTGGTATTTGTTTGACCTGTTTTTTCAAGCTTTCAACAACGACGAAGCGTATTGGTGTGTACTTGATGGGAAAAATGGTTTTCAAACAAGGGTGAAACGAGTGAAACACAATAATTACCAATTGGGTTGATGTTCGACACATTAAACGATGTGTTTACCTGCCTCTTTGCTCGCTACATTCGCGGTATTGAATTTTCTCACGTTGGGTTACAGAACAGCTGTAATTGCATTTCTAAAATCGATATTAAACGCTCTGCTCTTTCCTTTCGCACGAATGTTTACGGAAAAATCGTTCTAATTGCTACGCCTCGATATTGTAAGTACGAAGGTTTTTATGTTTCACGTTGCGCAACGTGTTCGACGTTTGTATCGAAGGTGAGAAATTAATTAACGAAAAAACGTTGCCTGGTGAAATTGATATTACATTCGTGACGCTGTTAATTATCTTACGATATTAATACTGTTATTAGTTTTGCTATTAACGTGTTGTTATCTTGATAAAACTGTAGATGAGAATTTAGTAATTAGTATTTGTCGAAGTTTTGTGAATAAATTGACAGTATTGATTAATATTTATTAGTGTTTTAATGTAGTGTAATATGATAGCTGATACTCTCAGTTTCTTCATTATTATGAAAATTCGAGGCATTTAGGTTTCTTTAATTGTAAATAAAAGAGAATGAAATTGATATTTTGTCACTAATTATTGAAGAATAAAAAGCTTCATTTGCAATGTTTTTTTTTTTTAAGTGTGCCTTAACGAAGATTGGGAAGTGGAAATTTTCACCATTTCTATATCTCAAGATAATAACTGCTTATTCAGATATCACTTAATTGGTCATTTTTAATTTAATGAAGTACAGATACGACAAAATAATTAGAAAACATCTGAATTTCAGAATCTGTAATTTTTAATGATACATATATGTTTGACAACATTAACGAGAAAGCACACTTTGGATAATGTTTTAATTTCCTAGCAACTAAAAATATTATTCAAAAGGTGTAATAAATATCACGTTCTATTTTTGTTCAAACAGAACAGTTCACACTCTTTTGTAAACGTGAAATTATGAAATACGAGTAACACAGAAAATCCATTAATTTATAGTACCTTCTTTAGCGAAGAACGATCTGTCTATTAATCTTTCAGTTTTCAAGGTATTTTTAAACATTTCGAGCTTCACATATTTTTAACCTTTTGTACGAAGTTAGAGTGTCTTATAAACAGTCTAATTTATTTGTCCTAAATGTTTTACTCGATCTTCCCCTAACAGGCTACCATTTGTTCAAACAACTGAACAATTTTTCTAACAAATAAATTATTGTGAAATGAAGACACTGTAAAAATAGCGTTCAAAGTATTTTCAAATTCAAAGACTAATGATTTTCATAAATTTTGAATAATGAAGCTACTTAATTTTTGGGAAAAGTGTGCAGAATTATATGGAAATTATTTAGATTAAATAATTGAACAAACACTATGTTTCTAAAGTTTAATTTCAGAAGACAAACGTTTCACATGAACGTGTCAATGTCAAAAGAAGTAATTTGTTAACTGGAAAATTAATTTTGCTATAAATGTTTTTCTAAAAAGGGAGTAAAAATTGAATTATCAAAAGTGTGATTAATAGTTCATATGTTATGCTGAGTAAAATACAAGCATACTAATATAAAACGTGTCATTTTCATTATTTCTGAAATAACTACATTTCATTTACAATTAAAACACTTAATAGAGTAAAAATTGATCATAAAAATTAAAACGGCCACAATACAAAATTACAAATATATTCGTGTGAAAATGATTTCCATTAAGTACACTATTTTTTAAACAAACACAACCTGATAAAGAAAACGGCGTATTGCATTTCAGAAAAGAACATCCGTTCATTTTCAGCGTAAATCAATTGTCCTCTCGGCTCTCGTAGGCTCTCCCTATTCTACCGAATGGGTTTATTTTAACCAGCTGAAAAGCAGCTTAATTTCATTGCGCAAGTGAACAATGAATATATTCCGCTGTTGTGCAAGGCTACCCTAACAGAAGCAGCCGATTCCGACGCATTTGTATTTCCCTTTCCCACAGACAGTCGGGCCACTTTACATAGGAGAGATGTAGTAAAACGAGCTAGGCATCCAAGGCTAAATTGAACCATTCAGAAAGTACAAAAGAAACTTCGACTTTTACGTACTAGTCCATTTTATACTTCTACCTCCCTCATCCCTTTCTTCTCTAGAACGTTGCTATCATTTAGTTAAAAGTCAACGAGCATTTCTTCCTCGTTGCTTAAGAGAGAAATTCCTGTTCGGCTGCCAACGTGAATGTTAATGCCCGTGGTTGTGGCGATGAACTTTCGAGCTTTGTGGATGTTTGCACGATGTTGTGCCGTCTAGATACTGGTTCGAAGGACCACCCAAATGATTGGGACTTGTGAAAACTGATCTATGGTATCGCGTGATGTGAGCTGGTTGCTCCTTGGTTCTCCTTGCTCGTGGTGGTTCAACGACTACTCGACGACTCAACTCTCCGACGTCGCGTCTCCGACGTCCGTGAGAGGGATGTTTGTTGGGACACGCTGATGGTGGGAGACGGTCGCGTGGGGTGGGCGGAAGGTCCCAAAAATCTGGAATTTCCTCCGGGTGACTAATCGGCAAGCGGACCGTTACATACAGTTGTGCCGTTCGGAAATTCGTGGTTTATGGTATGTTCGTAGGCTATTGAGCGCGAGGGACACAAATTACTAAAAATCTAGCAAAGCAATTCTAGTGACCCTCGCAGGATGTAATTAGACCCGTGCAAGCAATAAACGAAAATCCTCAACTCAAAAATAACCGTTCCCGGTCGATCGAGCCACAAACCGTTTCTACAGAAAACCTAACAGTGAACGAGAGGAGAAAACGCTTCGAAGGACGAAATTTCGTTTTTCTTAAACGAAACGAATTGTTCTTCCTACGGAGTCAACAGGCATTGGCCAAACCGCTGATCTTTACTCCAGTTGTAACTATTTACATCGTTGCATTGAATTCGGCTTTATTAATACTGAACAGGAAGGGGAGAGGCGTTTCGTTCACCTTTCAAACAGTTTTCTCGCTTGTCAACGAGGATATTTCTATTCGAAAATTTCACTCGTTCCATTAATATCCCTTCTTCACGGAGACGTTTCATTAAAATGTTTGGAATTCAACTGGGTCTTGTTAAACTCTCGCCGTCTATTTCGCGAACACGCTCTGTTCGTTTCGCTACTTTACAACAGATGCAAAAGATTTCCCAACCTCGTCCGACGAATACGAGCTTATTAAATTACGTTAAGAAGTTGCTGCGCGATCCTTCTTTCTTCTTCCTCTTCTCCACCTCCGTCGCGCGTTAAGTAGAACGCTTGATTGCATTTCACATTGCCCGACGAAAGGCGTTTTCTCCAGGCAGCAAATATTTACCACGCGGCTTCTTCACGCGAGAATAACTTTATAACGCATCGGGAGGACAGTCTTGTTTGCTTTGATGCGAGATCGATAGCCGAAGGAAATCTACTTGAAGAACGTCCCTCTTCGTCCCCGCTTCCCGCGACAGAACTTAAGGAATCCTTCGGACAGTTTCGACGAAACTCGTAAGCCAGAACAGTTTTATATCGCGGCAGATATTTCCCGTTCGGTATGTTCGAGACAAAGTTCACTGTCTGCCTTGGTTCGTTCGAACGAATGTCGTAGATAGAGAGAAAAAGTATGAATAAAATCTAGCTTTTTTCGCGGGAAATTCGTACTTTGGACAAGTTTGGAAACGTTAGAGTGGTAGTCGGTCTTTTTCTGCAAATTGGCGTGAGAGTAGGGGCTAGATCTGGCTTATACTGTTAGTTGACTGCACTATTGATGGAAAAACAAATGAATACTATAGCCCTGAGATTCTTTTTTCTTCAGTATTACCAAAGTTCTAAGACGTTGAACGTTTACGCTGGTGTTCCGTACGACAAAAGTTATTTTTCATAGCTGCAATGGTTCGGCTCACGTGGAGTGTACAGATCGAGAAAATATCGATCACTTTACCTGTGATATTTGTAGACGCGCCTAAATGAAAGTTCTATTCTATTTTTAAATGATTTTTACTAACATTATTTATTACCTAGACCTTCAAATCTACTAAGTAGCTGGCCGGTACTGTACGACAATTTTTCGTTCGCTGCAAATTACAACTTTTTTATTTCTACGAATTATTTATCTTTATGAGAAAATTTAAGAAAAACGATTTGTCCCCTTTTATTAAGCACCCTTTGTACTACAAATTACTTTTTTGAAATTTCATTTTTACATTAGCCCAAGTTATAGTACAAAAAATTAGAGTGGCTGATACTGCACGACTGTCCCCTGTATATAAGAAGGTTAGTGGAAGACTAATTTGATTTGATGAAACAATGTCCATCGTAATCAACTAAGAAGCCAAAGTGATTGACTCTGTTAAATGAAATTTATCGAATTTATTTTATTTAGGAAAAATTGAGCTCCAAGTGTGTGTTTTGATACTAAAATTGGAAGAATATGAAAAAGTGGAGGTAATTATTTTGGCTTTTTAGTGGCTCGACTGTTATTTGCTAACGAGATAGTAATAGTCTGTTTTAGAAG
>NW_017100331.1:1386469-1388385 GCF_001263275.1 Habropoda laboriosa | reverse complement strand
CAATTTTTGAACAATTTTTATAAAAATATTGGTCAAATTTTTAATAATTATTACTCCAAGAATTACAACTATTTTATTAGGACGAGATGAGATAGAATTAATTAATTTCTTATTGTTTAGTTATTTATTACGATAATGAAAAATCTTCTAGAGCAACATTAACAGTTATTTTAAATCGAATTGGTGACCCTGGATTGTTAATATTAATTTGAGCTGAGTTCAAACTGAAAAACTAACACATAACAAAAACAGTGAATTGAAGTTACTGCAATTGAGTGAGAGAGCGTTTTTGTTCCAGAAGAGCATTAATATTATTAAATCTTTAATTCCTGCATTTGAAACCTTAAAAATTCAAACAATTTTACTTTACCGAGTAAAAATTGATCCAAAAAAACCAAAAAACTATGATACTGCACAAATGTAGCAAGATCTAACGATAAATTTTTGGAAATGATAAAAAATTGATTATGTCGAAGAACAACGGTACCAAATGGAACATATCAACGTGTATATAGACATCTGCGGATTTAATATGACAGAAACTACGGTACAACAGTGAAATAATCGTTTCAGAAGTTTGGAGGACACGTTCTCGATCGACGATCTAACGATAAATACGCCTGTGACCAGTCACTTTCACAGCTGGACGAGCTGCTTTGAATTATGGTCAATCCATAGCTGATCACCCGGTGTATTATTTGCTACCGCCGTATTATGTACATGCGTGAATCTCTCAAGTTTGGTCCTTTAATAACTTATTGGCAATATTCCGCTTCGCCAAGCGACGCGACACAGCAGATATATCGTACCGTCCAGTAAACGCGCTCTACCGTGGACCTTTTAATCGTAGGAAGGAACCATCCACGTAAAGTAGTTTTACTATGTTCCTCTTATCGCAGTTTTACGGCTTCTCTAAACAATTTGATACGAAATTTTCAGATTCTAAGGCATATTTTGTTTTCGACGACTATGACTTTGAATCACTGATGATTGTGTTGATAAGTTTCTGTAAGTTACTATGTGAACTGTTGTTTATGATAAACTTCTTTTCTCTTATAGAAACATTATGGCTTCTCTAAATAATTTGACATAAAATTTTGAGATTCTAAGGCATACTTTATTTTCGACGACTATGACTTTATGATTGTGTTGATAATTTCTGATGAATTATTATGCGAACTATTGTTCATAATAAATTTTCACAATAAAGTGGAATTTTACTCTTTCTAATAGTTATTATAAACTAAGATTATTCATTTTTTTATTGAAATTGAAACAAAATTTAACAATCGTTGCGTGCAGTGGTATGAAACATGAAGTATTATGTTTGAATGATCTCGAAAATGTTATTTATGAAATTTAATCCGTTTTGTAAGCCTGTCTTTCGCTTTATATCATTTTTCTGTTTGGAGGTTCTTACAGTGAAATTTTCTTACAAGCATATTTTACACATTCAAGAGATACAAAAAGATGTCAAATAATCCCAATTTTTTCTCGACCCTGTAACTCAGAACTTTGCCAACGATTTCTTAAACAATTCTCATTATTACACTTTTTGAATGTTGTTATTTTGAACACCAGCTTAATTTCAGCATTTCTAAGGATTTCTCAGTAAGAACAACCAGAAAGACACTTCTAATTTTGAATACTATTCTGGAAAATAATCATTAGATTGCGGAAATTTATTTTCCCTTCAGAGGGATTTAATCATTTATTTTACATATTTTGCATACTTTTTCTTAAGAACACGTGTAAAACTATACAGAGTGTCCCGTAACTCCTCGAACACCCGGAAATGGGGGGTTGCTGGGGTGACTCTGAACAACTTTTTCCTTTACCAAAATGTTGTTTGAAGCTTCATTTTTGAATTATTAACGAAAAACACTGGCCAATCAGAGCGCGCGTAGAGCCCGCGC
>NW_017100331.1:1372186-1386442 GCF_001263275.1 Habropoda laboriosa | reverse complement strand
GACATTTGTATAAATTTTTGAAAAAACTGCAATTAGTCGGAATCGTGAAGAAAATAGCGAAGGTCTGAAAGTAGCCTCTGTTCTTCGCCCCTGAGCGCGGGCTCTACGCGCGCTCTGATTGGCCAGTGTTTTTCGTTAATAATTCAAAAACGAAGCTTCAACCAACATTTTGGTAAAGGAAAAAGTTGTTCAGAGTTACCCCAGCAACCCCCCATTTCCGGGTGTTCGAGGAGTTACGGGACACCCTGTATATTGCATATTTCATACACATTTATTTTGTAAAATCCGATATTATTTACTAAACTCTCGAACGAATTTACTAAGTATGTGAAAAATCTTGTAATTTACATTATAACCGTAATGTCTGAATAACAAAAGTTCCATTACTGTGACATTTTCAACATACCTATTACATATCCCGCATATGTTTTCACATATGTTGTTATTATTATATTTTCCTATTTCACATACTTTATTTTAACATTTCAACACATTTTACTGCATAAACATCCGCAGTCTAATAATCATACTACAGTCACAGCTTCCATTTTCAATTACATTTACACAATGTTCAATTAATATGCTAAAATCATATTTCGCGCAGGAGGTCGATTTATTTAAACATGACAAAGTATCTGAAACTTTGAAACCACGGTGTACATTCTGCATATGATATATGAACGAAGTTCCACGAACAACCGCAGACATTACCATAGGCTTTAAAAAGTTTCTATAGAGGTTGTACCGTTGTTGCATCAATCATGTAACACGAAATACTTGTTGGAGTAAAATGATGCGAAATTGAATATTCAGAGAGTCGGTGCGAAGAAATTGAATGTAAAATTGAACGTTCGAGCCGGATTGACATAACGGTATTACATAGTATATTTTCACAATTCTATACCTACACATACACTACCGGCCAAAAGTTTCGAATCACCGAGCATTGCAATTTACACGAAAATTTCGAGAAAAAAGTCAGCGACTTTGAGAATTTTTCATCGTTCGAATCAATTGATAAATGTAGAATTGAGATAAACTTGAAATCTATGAGAAGTTAACAGCAGATTTAATATTGATGAAAAGTGGGAGGTGATTCGAAACTTTTGACCGGCAGTGTATGTATATACAGTTGCGGTCACTGATTTCCGGTCACTACTAGAACAGTAATAACATTTTCAAAATTGGACCAAACGGCTTGAGTTTTTTCGAGAAGTTCGAAGAATTAGTTTGCTAGATGTACAAAAACATTTGGAAAAAATTGCAATTTGTGGGAATCGCGAAAAAAATTGTAAAGGTCACTGTTTACGACGTTTTTTATCTGAGCTTGTTGTGAAAATTTGACGTATACGTTTCATAGATTTATGTCAATTGTATTATACAGTATGCAGCAACTCGTGAAATAGAGTTGGCAGTTATAGAATAGCTCGTTGGCTCGGTGTCCCTACGATTTGCATTCACTATCTCCTGGTAGCTATAGTTTACATGCTTGCTTGAGATATTGCAGAAACTTTAATAAATAATATCGCACTCGTGTTCATAACTCTGGATTAGCTTTGGACGCAATCCTTGTATCCCCCTGTTGTATGCATTTGCTTGTGGTATTACGTGCAGGCGTGTGCCAGATCGTAATCGACACAGGGTGCATTGTCACAGATGTGTAGCGAATTTTAAAGGAATGTTTAATTGGACGAAATTTCTGACTTTCATCTTGACTTCGAGTGTGCTTATTTTAATAGCGAATTATAGCATTCTGTAACGAATTGGAAGACATTTTTACGTGTTCCGATAAAGTAAATTATTGCAAAGATTTTTCTCTACAGTCACTAAATAGAATTAGTAACTTTGATTGGAATATTAAATAAATTAGAATACTCTGTAACGAATCCGTGTCCCCATAAAATGAATTATTACAATGTTTCCACTCTGCAATTATTAAGTAAAATTAGTAATTTTGATTGCAATGATAAATAAACACAGTCTCCTTGGTGTTAAATGCAGTATTTCAAAATTGCCTAAAATCATTTCTGAATATAAGAAAGGAAAGTAATATTCTAACCCTTTGCACTTGAGGTAGGTACTCCTTGGGGCACAGACAATATTTGACGTTGTACTTACTCGAAGTGTAACTTTCAAGCACACCAGAAATAAAGAACATGAAAAAGTAGCGTTTTTTGAATCTTACTTACAATTTTTGCTTTCAAATAAATCACGTAGAAAAAATCTGAGTGCAAAGGGTTAATATGCAACATCAATAATAATGCAACTCTTAAATGCATTGTAATGTACAGTGTTAAATTTCTATATTGCTAAATCTCGTGAATAATTTCTATTCCGAAATTTTGTCGAATAATTCAAGAATAGAAGCATGTGTAATTATTCGATCTATCTGACCAAATAAATGACCAAAAAGGGTGATAACAAAAGCAGCAAAGTGCAATTTGCCCTAAATGAAGCAATTGGTGACACTTCAATTTGATACTTAAAACAAAATTACAAACCGAATACTTCGTCAAACGTTTACACAAATATCGACACAAAACTAGTAAAACTGCACCCTAAAGAAAAAAGCACATTTACGAAATTAATCTTTCCCGCCAAGAGCATTCGCACTGTTTAACATCATCAACGTTTTAATCGAACCAAACGAGGCACGCTTTACTTTGCAAGCTTTACTCGTCGGTATTAGCCTTCGTTAGCCGTTGTCTTTTGTTCGAAACGTACAAATGGTCATGCGAAGAAAAAGTAACATGTAAATTTTCACCGTACGCGAGTTTGTGTTATTTCTTTCATTTTTCACGTTTTTTTTTTTTCCACCTTCGTCATTTCCATACGTGGATACAGATCGGGCCATACGGAACACACGGCACATTCACGAGCATGAAGGATCGAGCCGAAGGGCCGTCAAGTGCACCCGGTATACTTTTTTACGCGTTTCGGCCCACTGACAGAAATTAACGATGCAAATTTCCCCGAGAAAGAAATTCCGCCGGCTCTCTCCTGTCGCGAGATTCCAAATAAAAGCATACTAAAAATTGGCGGCCAGTTTTGTAGGTTCTCGAAAAAAAAAAAAAAAAAAAAGGGAGCGAGAGAAAGAGGAAACGAGGAAGGAATCGGGATGGAAAAAACTGTTCGGTGGAATAAAATTTTGTTGACAGCAATTCCACGCATCGACGGGTCTCGTTTAATTGTCCCTCGTTTCACAAATGAATAATACCAGTTACAATACCGCAATGGAAAATGTTTCAACGTGTCTTTTCACGTATTGGTCAAAAATTTTCCAGGATCTTGTATGTAGCAACGAAACTTCAGAGGCTTCGCGATTTTTTAAATTGAATTTTAAAACTTGGGAGAGATTTGAGGAGACGTAGAACAAATCTGGCAAAAAGGAATTGTATTCAATCCACTAATAACGAAAATAATAGAGGTGGTTGTAATACGCGATCCATCTGGTGTAAACAATTCTTAAGACCGAAATATAATATACAGGGTGTCCATTTTTTTTTTCGGATCAAACTTTGTCGGTGTGTTCTATGGGTATAAGTGAGAAAAAAATGTTATATAAACATAGGTCGTTTGAAGCTTCGTTAAAAAGTTATAACAAAAATACGAAATACGAAGGAAATGGTAACAAATTTACGGTTGCTATGATACAAGACAACAATGGTACTGGCAAAAGTTACATTCAATATCTTCAACAAACACAAATCTGGCAAAAAGGAATTGTATTCAATCCACTAATAACGAAAATAATAGAGGTGGTTGTAATACGCGATCCATCTGGTGTAAACAATTCTTAAGACCGAAATATAATATACAGGGTGTCCATTTTTTTTTTCGGATCAAACTTTGTCGGTGTGTTCTATGGGTATAAGTGAGAAAAAAATGTTATATAAACATAGGTCGTTTGAAGCTTCGTTAAAAAGTTATAACAAAAATACGAAATACGAAGGAAATGGTAACAAATTTACGGTTGCTATGATACAAGACAACAATGGTACTGGCAAAAGTTACATAACTATTCCTATTTTGTATCAGATGGTAAATGTAACTATTCCTATTTTGTATCAGATGGTAAGTGTAACTATTCCTATTTTGTATCAGATGGTAAGTGTAACTATTCCTATTTTGTATCAGAATTGCACACCCGTTATATACCATTCTCTTCGTATAACTTTTTAATAAAGCTTCAAGCGACCTATGTTCATGTAAAATTTGTTTCTTATTTGTAACCGTAGAACATGTTGATAAAGTTTGACAGAAAAAAATGGGACACCCTCTATAATGCTGCGATCATAACGCTCGTCCCAATTTTCCCTTGGATGATCACCCGGCGAAGGTTTACGTTAGGTCAATCTCTTCACCGATAATCGGATGTGATTTACCAGCATCAATTATAATACATTGCACTTTGCATGTATGCATTATCCGCCAGCGATGCCAAGATCAACACAATAATCTCGAAGCATAATGTTTGTTCTGAACACACAACATCAGCCCTTATTATCAAGCTACACGTCGATTTAGATCAGTGCCGTTCTAAAACGGAAAGGTTCTAAATAAAATTCTCATGTGTAGTATCTTATGGTTATTGTAAATTTAAAATTAAAAATTCCTATGCATTAAATTCGAAATTCGAAATTCTCACGTATAGTATTTCATGGCTATTTTAAATTCTAAATTCCCACGTATCCTATCTCATGGATATTTAAAATTTTTAATTCAAAATTCTCTCATCAAAGTATCTCATGGCTATCATAAATTCAAAATTCTCGTGCCTATTTCACGATTAAATTGTTTTCCTTTTTTCACTATATTCGAATAAGAAGAAAAGAAATTCTTCCCTCGAAGTGAAAAAGCAAAATGTTCACGTCATCTTCGGGGATGTTTCTCAGACACTTTCTCTACCAAATATTTGACTCTTGAGACTTTCATCTACTAGAAAATGCAGAACGATATACGTCTACTTCCGGAGCATACCCAACTTCCTTAGCATTTCCTACGCATAAATCTTTGCCAACTCCTCTCCCACTATGGTCCACGTACGAAATTCTATTGAATGAAATCTCAATTCTACAGATACATTCTGATCTTTCCTGCAATTGTTTCACGATAGTGATTTAGTCTGACTGGAAATAAGCATTCGTTTAAATTGCAAGAAACATCAGTTACAATTTTAAACCCTGTATGTATGTATACTTTTTTAAACTTGAAACATAATGACCTTTCAAGTACTGCTTTACGAAAGAAATATTGCTCTGATCACTGATTTTAATTTTACCAATAAATATGATGCGAAATGTAAGAAATCAGAAATCGTTTGTCTCTATTAAGTTCAAAATAATGTAATAATTGATGTAAGTGACAAAAAAAAAAAATAATTACGTTTTAATGGAAAACTTAATACAGTGATGAACGCTGTAAATGCTCGAATAATTTATTTACCTTTTAAAACTATCGCAAGATAGAGCTAAAATCATAAATGGCAAACTTCGCTGAAAAAGATGATAGTGCCAGCAGCCCTTACGGCCATTTAATTTCCCTCTAAATCAATACAAGTGGTAAACGTTGAAAGTTCATACGGTTCAAGTGATAAACGATATATGTAAGTGCCAAAATAAACAAACACGTTATACATTATATTAAAAATTTCCACACCTTTACAGATTTAATCTAAACACTGAAGTGTTGAATTAAAGAAGTAATTGATCGTTTGATGCTGTACATTAAATGTTAATTCATTAAGTGAAGTTAGAACTAGTTTTCCTATACGCCGTATAAACACACCGGCACTCGGATGAGTTCTTAATTATAAAAAGAAGCACACGAGAACAAGAAGCGGTAACTGAAAGAAGTTGTTAGACTATACTAGCCTACTCTACCCAACTTACCTGACATCTTCATGGAATTCCCACGTAGACTCCCCCTTGGCAACCACTTGTCTGATACGCGTGCACTCTATTAAACAAGGCGGCCAGAGAAAGACACTGATTACCAGCTTGACTTGCAGAAGCATTCTCTAACAGCCTGTACGACTGAAACAAAATGAGCGTGTATAATTTCTACCTGGTCTGTAAAACTTCGAACAGTCGAGATATTCGAGTAATTCGATCGAATACGAATTTTTTATTCGGATAATTTCGAACACGAATTCTTTAATCAGACAACTTCGAACACGAATTCTCTATTCAGATAATTCAAATATTTGAAGTGTTTGAATCTCGGATTGTACCGAATATTTCGTACATTTTGAATATTATTGTTATTTATTTATTTACAAACGGACCGAAGCCCTCTTACATAAATGTTTACACAAAAGAAAAAAGACTTTACGTAACATAACAATTTTACGTCGACGCGAGGAGCTGCAAAACATGTTGCATGGTGAGCCAGACGTTTTTCGCTTAGAATTTACAAAACTCCAAAAGGATTTGATATTATTTTGAGCCGATAGTTCAGTTTTGCGTACGTACGAAGAATAACAATGTTTAGCAAGTTGACAAAAGTCATAGTAGTCAGACAGTTGAGAACTCCTTTTAAAGGCTCTACGAGCCTGTTTCTTTTTACGAACCGATCCAGTTAAGGTATGAGAAAACCATTTAGGAAAAGTCGAATGTTTGTAATACATTTTTGGAATAAAGTTCTCGATCCCAAAATAAAGGTGGTCATACGAAAGTAATCGTCGACGTTAGTATTTGCGAGCAAAGCGTCCTATTATACATGATTCAAGTAGTCAATAATACTACTGTAGTCGCCATGTGGTCGACAATATTCGAATACGTAATATCTATTCGATAAAAGTCATCTGTAAGATCACAAAAAAAAAATGTCCATTCAATTGCCTCCACACAGTTTCTTTCGTATCTAATTTGTAGTTACTCTCATTCAAAATAAATTACAGTGTACCATAAATATGAAACTACGATAAAAAATAGAAAATATAAGAAATCAATTAGAAAAAAATCGTTGAATTACCACTTTTTTTTTTATCTGCAGTAGACGAGAGAGTTCGATCAATTTTGTCCCCGACTGTATATTCAGCTCATCGTCGATCCCATGAAACCCGATAATCATGTAATAAAAAGCCACTGGCACGCTATACTGTAGGTTTCCCACCTTTCGTGTGAAATGTAAACCAATCTGAATAGGATGCAGCTACTTTGAATGAAGGCAATGAACTTTTGACTAACGCCATGACATGGATACTTGAGGCATTCTCGTAGAACTGGATTTAAGTTCGCTTCCTTTATCGTTAACAGAACTAAAGCGCGTTTTCGGTTAACCCTTTAGAATTTCTCTAAATTCGTTCATACCGACCGAAGGTTAGAAAGTTTCCCCATAGTGTTTTTAATGTATTCAGGAAAATTCGATTCAGCAGACTTTCAATAGGAACCAAAACGATGTTGATGTAACGTCAAATGTTCCGGGAGTTTGTATGAAAATTTATGCGTTGGAAACTAATTTATGCTTACTTCGGTGAGTACCAACAGTGAGAGACATATGAAATTTGTTAGCATAGCAAAAGAGTCTTTAAAAATTGCAACGATTTTCGTAATATTAATTTACGCGAGGAAAAATAGTCGTGAGAACTTCGTGACGATGAATTTGATCGCGTTTAAAGACCTAAAATTTTATAAGTAGTTTGAAAAATATATAAAGCGGAGTATTCGTTAACCTAACTGTGCAAAGCAGTTTAAGACTGTCTGCTTGGTTTTATAAAAATAATTCGTAAGATATACGACGTGATAAAGCTATGCTTCTTTATCGCATTTTTGCTTTGAAAGTATAAGAAGAGAGCTTTTTGTACTCGAAAACATCGTAACAAGTGAAAAATATATGTTGCTCGTAAATCTTATCGACTCTTCCTTATCTAAGCTACGAATTTAAAAATAAATGTTTTACAATATTAAATTGAAACCGATTGAACTGATACGTTGCATATTATTAGTATCGCACTGACAGATTGATTAAATTTTGTCCGATCATAAATTTTTGAAGGAAAAATTTGCTCTAGTAAACGTATATTAAATGCTAAAATTGGCATAATTTTTTTTATATAGGTTTAAGCTTGAAAAGTCTGCGGTAAAAACTGGTGAAAATATAAATTTAGCATTTGAAGAAGGTTATGTAGATGTTAGGACATTTGAACGTCGATGTGCAGAATTCAGGATGACTTATTCGTGACTCTTCGTTGGAAACGAGCCAAGAGGAAGGATTATTGAAAACAATCCGCGGTGAAGAATACGAAATTTCTTCTCCCTGAGTCACTCGACTTCTCCCCAACAGACTACCGTTCCTTCGAAAATCTGCAGAAATTTTTTTCACAAATAAATTATTCCGCAATGAAGACACTGTAAAAGTAGCATTCAGAGAAATTTTTTCATTCAAAGATTACGATTTTTATAAATTTGGAATAATGAAACTAATTGTGAGTTAATTTTTGGAAAAAGTGTGCAGAATTATTTTAATTAAATAATTGGTGAAACACTATGTTTCTAAAGTTTAATTTAAAAAACGTTTCAGTATCATAAGAACTAATTTGTTAATTAGAAACTTAAGTTTACCATAAACTGTTAACAGAAGGACAAAAATTTGTATTTAATTAACAGTTTATATCTCATACTGAGTAAAACGCAAGAAGCATACTAATATAAAACGTGTCATTTTCATTATTTTTCAAATAAGTACATTCATGTATAATTAAAGCAATTAATTTAATAAAAACTGATGGTAAAAATTAAAATGACCACAGTACAATGTTACTCCTTACAAATACAACATTTTAATATTTCAACAATACACAAATACAATAAAATAAATGAAGTACACAACCCTGAAGAGAGCATCCTTCAGAAAATGGCTTTTCTAATTGAATGTATTCGCTCAGGCCGCCGCGGCGTACACAGGACATCTCGTGATAATAAAACTGCACATCACTATTAAAACTGAACGACTTTATTGCAGTGAAACGACCCCGAAAAAATTTACGATAGAGAAGGGCGCATCGTAAAGCGATCGTGGCGAACGATTATTAGAACAGTGGGCCATCTTCTGTAATGGAGGTTGATCAATACCTTACAATTAGGGTTGTCAGCATGTCAGCCTTAATCGTGAAAGCCCCTCTGCAACTTAATAGCCCGGTATCGAATCGCTGCAACCCGGTTTTCTTCCTGCTTTTAAGCGCGACCACCGTCCGTGAACTGTTTACGTTTGAAACTTCATGCAACAGCACAAGTCCGTATTCTTCTTCCTCTCCCTCATTCTTATCTTCTTCTCTTCTTTCTCGCAATTTTTTCATTAGCCGGACGCGAAATCGAGCTCGAATTGAAAAAGGGGCCAATAATCGCGACGGAGCTAAGGAATCGATCGGGGAGACACCACTTTGCCCCGACACCGCGGAGATTCATCAAATAAATTTGCATTGCAACGAAACACGCGAATCGCTTCCCCTTGGATCTTGCTTCTTAGAACACCGGGGCCGTTCAAACCGTACAGAATTAAATCTGTTTGCGTTTGAGACCGGCCTCGCCAATTTCGACGAAGGTGAATGGACCACGTGTAAATGGGCCGTTCTGTACGTTCGATGTTTACGGGCGTTGAAATTTTCAGGAACGTTCCTCCGTTTCGTTTCATACTGAAAGCTTTATGAACGGCTCCACGTGAAGCTCGTCGATGTAACGGATAAAGGGAAATAAAGGAGAAAGAAAACGGAGAACATTACCGGTCCTATCTTTCTACTCTACTTCATGCACGTGGCTTTTATAGCGTCTACCTCCGGTTTTACCATAGCCTTGTTCTTGCTTTCATCTATTAACGAGCATTTTGCTGTTGTTAATTCCTGTTTCGCGAGAAATTACACGTTGGGCTTTTTAATTATCTGTTAGGAGGTCTGATGTATCTTATTTGGGAATTAATTTCTGATAAGTAACCCGACACGCTGTTAATCTTGCTTAATGGTATCAACTTTATGCGCATGAATTACATAAAAGTTAATACAGTATGCGATTACGTTGATTATTAAGAATTTAGTAGCTTGTAAGCGAGATCTTATGAACTGTTTTATGACACAGTGAAAATAACTGTTGCGAACGATTTAGTATAACGTTTAAAAACATTCATTTCTATACTTTTCGTATAAATAGGTATGGTTTATCTAATTGATATTTGTGTTGGTAATTTTTACATTTTTTATGGATATCGACAACACGGTAATGTAGTTTCGCTTTGATAAACAGCAGAAGTGTAGATAAAATTTTACTGGAACTCTCTCCTAAAATTTTATCTCCCCTTTATGACAAGCACTTAATCGAAAACATTACTTCGATATTCAATGCGCACGCGCAAGCAATAACATCAAATCTCCAAACGACCGTCATTCCGTTAATCCATAAAATAACAAAGTACTTTTTAATATATGTTTGAAATATCCATGAGATGCAATATGACGCTGTTCAATTTTCTGACTTTAGTAACCAGTATTGTCCCCTTGTGTTATCAACCTCTCTCTTTAATTGAAAGAGTATAATTCAATGTTTCGTGCAATTTCAATTTCACCGTATGTACTGTCGTTTGCAAGTGTTAGGACATTTACTGAATGTGAAGCCTGCTGAAATCTACTGGGTTCTACTGAGATCTGTTGAAATCTATCTTCGCTGAAATCTATGGAAATCTATTAAAATCTGCTGAAATCTGCTGAAGTCTATTAACACTAGAACTACCGACCGGGTCAAAATGACCCATTTGCATCTTTCGAGAAAACGTGAATGTTCAATACTGGTAAGTGTTATCATTTGTAACTCTGCGAATTTATTTTCTACAGGTATGCTTCTATTTGTATCGATGTGAATCGAATTTTCCAATTATGGTTTACTTACGTAAAAATTCACTTTTGTAAAGTCGGTAAAGTGTCATTCTGACTCGACTGGTAGTTCTAGTGTTAAAATGTATGGAATCCAGTGAATTCTACTGAACTCTGCTGAAATCTACCAAAATCCACTAAAATCTACTGAAATCTGCTGAAATCTATTAGTATCTACTGAAATCCAGTGAATTCTACTGAACTCTGCTGAAATCTACTGAAATTCATTGAAATCCAGTGAATTCTACTGAACTCTGCTGAAATTTACTAAAATCTACTAAAATCCAGTGAATTCTACTGAACTCTGCTGAAATCTAGCAAAATCTACTGAAATCCAGTGAATTCTGCTGAACTCTGCTGAAATTTGCTGAAATTTACTGAAATTCATTGAAATCCAGTGAATTCTGCTGAACTCTGCTGAAATCTACCAAAATCTGCAGAAATCTGCTGAAATCTACTGAAATCCACTAAAATCTACTGAAATCTATCAAAAGTTACTGAAATCCAGTGAATTCTACTGAACTCTGCTGAAATCTACCAAAATCCACTAAAATCTACTGAAATCTGCTGAAGTCTATTAATATCCACTGAAATCCAGTGAAATCTGCTGCAGTCTATTAAAATCTACTGTACTCTACTAACATCTGTTGAAATATTTTGTAACCAATGGAAATCTACTAAAATCTACTGAAATCTGCTTACCGAATGTGAAGCAAACCTTATCCTCATTCCAAGTTTAATATAAAATTATTCAACACTTAAAAGTCGTGACAAAATTAATACTCCAAAAAAAAAAAATTATTCATTCTAGTTATAATACTTTCTATACGAACGTAATAGGTGTCCTACTACTTACGAACACCAGTATACACGTATATACATTTTACCTACTTTCTCGTTTTTCTCCTCCTTTCTTCTCGCCTTCTGTACCTATACCTACACGTACACTCTCATTTAAAACTACTTTACGCTCCTGAAACGAAAAGTTTCTCGTGCTCGGCTGCAAACGTCGCAGTTTTACTATTTCGTTAATGGCCGTCTTTTTTTTCAGTTTCAGAATGAACGCGACGACGACCTACACAGGCGCAACAACCGCTTTAACTGGAATTATGGGCCTCGAGTCGGAGATAAGGATGAACAGAGCGGAAAACGTTTTCGATAGTGACCTTGATATTTCCCCGGTCACACTGTCCTCAGCATGGTCCAGAGTAGCGAGACTACTGCTGTTGTCCTCGATGGCTGTCGGCGGCAGTATCGGTAACGTCTTCATGATCTCTGCGGTAGTTGTGGAGGATCAACTCAAAAAACGAGGTACAGTTGCTACACGTTTACACTACTTAGTTTCTCGCGATCTGAATTGAACAAATGGAAAAATATGGAACAGTTGCTGTCCCCTAGGATCTATGATAGAAGTGCTTCTGCTTTTAACCCTTTGGCTTACGAGTCAGACTCGTGGTACAGATTCTGATCTGATAAAAGATCTGATTCAGATGTGATAAAAATAAATATGTCAGTAAGAAAAATTAATTTCAATTCTAACTTTCGTCTTAATTTATGAGACTGAGGATTACCAAATGAAATTAGTCTGTAATTCATTAGCTTCTCTTATTTAACCGTTTGCACTCGAGAGGCGACTAAGAACGACGTTATATTTACCATTACAGGCAACTCTAAGGATGATATTTTTCAAGACAGCAGGTCTATGGACCTCCGTGAATTGTTCACTACATGTTTAGAGATCTCAGCAGTGAAATAATTCGAAAGACCAACTTCTAATAAAAATATTAGTTTTGAAAAATTACATTAATTTTTGCTACTTCCTTGTAGAAAGGGCCTTCGAGTGCAGAGTGTTAATACAGTAGTAAAATAGTAAATAACTGACGCTTAGATGCAGTATCGGAAAGTAAAAATCATAAGTCAAGGGGTTAATATAAGATATAAATGTTTCTGGATTTAACAATTTTACATTTATTTATAAAATTAATGAAAATGTACTTGTATTGAATTACTGAAAATATTTTCATTTTATTTCAAAATGGCACATAGAATATTGTTTGAAAAATTTCAGAGCTAATATAACAATTACATAGAAGAAATATTACGTAAGATTGCATCTCTCACAAAGCAATATCTTCAAGATAATAAATATTTTTCTGGTAAACGTAGAATAACAAGGTTCCCATAGATATAGAATCCCTTTCAACAATGGAACCGATCTTATAGGACAGAGTCATCCGTTGCTCTTTGTAAAATAGTTCCTTTTTATCTCTCGCTGCGGAAAGATCTCCTCTTGCTCGCTCTCGTATGTAAAAGGACAAAAGGCTGCTACACGTGGATATGGCGACGCGAAGGATAATAGTAAGAAAGGAAGTGCTCTTTGATTCTCCTATTTTTGCCTCTCCACTCTCCTCTTTCCTCGCGGTAACCAAGATCACCTTTTTCGGTATTTATTGAACAGGGCAACTATTACGATAACGGATATCGAGAATTCTTTTTCAAATTTTTCGATATTTTTCCCTATCAACGATCAATAGAGAAATACAGTATATTCTCCACAAGAGTTAGACCGCAAGGAAGCTAAACCTGACACTCGTAGAGTCAAGGACTACGTTTTCGAGCCTCGCGCCCGCCTTTGTAGTTTGCCGAACATAGACAACGACAGCGAATAAAAGATAAGCATGAAACCTGAGTCGAGGCAACCAAGCGATTTAAATATCAACTTTCCTAATTTTTCTGATGAAAATGACATAAAACACGACATAATTTGAACAACAACTTACTTATTAACACGTTCACTGTCACGCCAGATTTACAGGTTGCTGTCAGGCGGCCAAAATTCTCGTATATATTCCGAAAACCGATTTTTAATTGCGAAACACTACTGAGACGGTTTAATTTGGGGCAGCCAACTCATATTTGAGCTGGCAATACACAATACAATTAACTACTAAACCAAATCACCAGAAAAAAACCCATTTTTGTAACTCACTGTTCGCTGATTAAACAGCTGAACTCTGCAACGTGAATTTGACTGCATTTTCTCCTTCCTCCCACTCAGATCGTCATCCTTCCTTCCTTCCTCCCAGTTCCGAGCGATTTTGCAAGACTCACAAACTCACCAAGTGTGAGTCACTGTGGAATGGACAACGCGAAAAGTTCTTCGAAACGCGATTTATTTCAGTTTTATTCAGAAAGGGAGAAACCGCGAATTTATATTATTTTCAATATTATTATTGAACTAAACTTTCGTAGAACGCGAGTGAAAAATTGAAAGAATCAAAAGAAAAAACGCGAATTAGTATCTTTTTCGGTTCTAGAATATAAGAAAATCTGAATAAAATACGCGACGAGAATTGGGGAAAAGCATAAGTTAAACGCGTAAAAATATTCAATAATAA
>NW_017100331.1:1366304-1371209 GCF_001263275.1 Habropoda laboriosa | reverse complement strand
TGTTATAATATCATGAAATGAATTATTTGTGCAGTTCTGTGCATTTTCTGTGCAGTTCAACCTTTCCATTGCGAGACAGTATACTGTAGCAAGTAGTAACAAGCAAACGTTGAATAAATTCCTAATTCGTATTAAAAAAATTATTTAACACAATAATTTCAGCTTTATTATGATTATTCTTGATAAATGACCACAGGTCAACTTGATTTTCAATCGTTATAGTCTTTAAATTCAGTGTGAATAGAGAAAATGTGTAATATAATTCATTGACAAATTCATTAACAAACGTTGAATACATTTTAGATTCGTGTAAGAAGAATTATTTAACACGATAAATTTAGCTGTACTATGGTTATTTTTAATCTACGACCACAGGTCAACCTGATTTTTAATCCCTACGAAATTAATTTAACCACGAGTAAGTAACGAGAACGCTAAAACCTATGTTTCCATTGAAGAATATTGTAAAAACGTATAAATTGTTATATGCAATGTTATAACAAATTGTCGGAAGTATAAATTTATAACAAAATTGTAAAAATTGGTGAATAGAGAAAATGTGTAATATAATTTATTTCATGGTATTGTAACAAGCAAACGTTGAATACATTTTTCATTCGTGTAAGAAGAATTATTTAACACGATAAATTTAGCTGTACTATGGTTATTTTTAATCTACGACCACAGGTCAACCTGATTTTTAATCCCTACGAAATTAATTTAACCACGAGTAAGTAACGAGAACGCTAAAACCTATGTTTCCATTGAAGAATATTGTAAAAACGTATAAATTGTTATATGCAATGTTATAACAAATTGTCGGAAGTATAAATTTTTAATAAAATTGTGAAAATTGATAAATTATACCGTGTTACGATATCGGAAATCTCCCGCGAAAATCTCCCGCGAAAATTTCCCGCCTGACCTAACCGACGATTTTGCTAATGACTTTGGGGAGAGGGTACCGCAGGTATATAAGGACCCGCCGATGTCCCGCGAAATCATTTACCCTTTATACTGGGCCCTAGACACTTCGCGGCGTATTTTGACCTGAAGGTTCTGAGATGTGAATAGAGTGGTCGGGGGCTACTAGCTAGTCTATGTCCACCCTGTACACACTCAGCCTTCTTGTAACACTTGTATACATTAGAATCAATTAGAATTTCTATTACTAATTATTAAACAAATTTTAACAATTACCGGCACTCGCTAGGCACGTAATATCAGACTTTAAATACTCGACTTCGAACTTCGGTTTAGTCATAATTCTATTAATGTTATAATAACGTATAATTTATTAATTTTCACAATTTTATTATTAATTTATACTTCCAAAAATTTGTTAAAACATTACATATTATTATTTATACATTTTTGCAAGTTTCTTTGACAAATAAGTACGTTTCAACGATCTTATTACTTTCTCGTTGTGAAATCAAGTTCGGAGGATTAAAAATCAGGTTGACCCTTGGTCGTAAATTTAAAATAGCCATAGTGAAGGTGAAATTATTATTTTAAATAAATGTTTCTATACGAATTAAGAATCTATTCAACGTTTGTTTGTTGCAATACCGTGAAATAAATTGTATTATATATTTTCTCAGTTTAGACTGAATTTAAAGTTCGTAAGGATTAGAAATCAGGTTGACCTGTGGTCGTAGATTAAAAATAGCCATAGTGAAGGTAAAATTATTACGTTAAATAATTGTTTTTATACGAATTAAATATTGATTCAACGTTTATTTGTTGCAATACCGTGAAATAAATTGTATTATATATTTTTTCTGTTTACACTAAATTTAAAGTTCTGTTTACATGTTATAACAATTAGAATGTAGACGTTTTGCCGTTTCACGGTTTTTCCTCTGTTAATTATGTGTTTATAAATCATTTCAAACTAAAGCAGCACCATGCCCACCCTTAATTAAACCGTCTCAGTAGTTTACCGTAATTAATAATCTATTTTCGGAATTTATACGAGAATTTTTGAATTTTAGTAAATACTAGAGTCAGTGTCCACCCTGTACACACTCAGCCTTCTTGTAACACTTGTATACATTAGAATCAATTAGAATTTCAATACAATAGACTGAATAACAATTCATTTTAACTAATACCTATTAGAAATTTTCCTTTTAAAACAAATATAAATCATTTTACCAATTACTGGTACTTGCTAGACATTTAATATCAGACTTTAAATATTCTCCTTTCGGTTCTTTTAAATACAATCAAATAATTTCTTCAATTATCGATACTGACTTGGAATACTCCGTTTCGAATAAAATATTTCGAAATTATTTTGAAGGTTTAGGGAAATAAACATTTGAATTTTAGTCATCGTTGTTCTTCAGACTTGTCGAATAGGATATTGAAATTGAGAGGTTGAGAGGTTACTTTTCTTCCAGCAATTGAAATTAATTTGAAATTTTTCATATATTTTCTCTGATATTGAATTTATTTTATGACTTGCTATTTTGTTTACTAATAATTTACCATCCAAGGAATTTGCATGAATTGCATGTTAAGTAGTTAGTTGATTTATTATTGTATATTGTGAGCTGATTTGGAACGAGTGCACTATGCCCACCCTAAATTAAACCGTCTCAGTTGTTTACCGTAATTAATAATCTATTTTTGGAATTTATGCGAGAATTTTTGAATTTTAGTAAATACTAGAGTCAGTGCATCGCGTATTGAAATAATAGCTTCATCCCTAGTTCGTTTATTATTGAATATTTTTACGCGTTTAACTTATGCTTCTCCCCAATTCTCGTCGCGTATTTTATTCAAATTTTCTTATATTCTAGAATCGAAAAAGATACGAATTCGCGTTTTTTCTTTTGATTCTTTCAATTTTTCAATTGCATTACGCATTATTGCAATAATTTCTATCGTTACATTTAATTCTAATTGTTTAGCAGCTTTTCTGCTGCTATCGACCCTACATTTTACTGACACTTGTGGAATCGACCCTACATTTTTTTTTTTTACGTGGAGGTAGGCCTACTCTATGTGATAAACAATTGGCAACCAAACGGTAGCTCTCCCTATACATTCGACGGATAATGTGTACAGGTATATAATGTAATTTCTTAGCAATTTGTTTTGGTAATTTATTCAAAGCGATATATTATGAAATTAAATTAATCACTCAATAAGTTTTAACGTTAGATTGTTTCCTCGATATGGCCATGGTGGTCATCAGTGACTGGAGTGCCTCAAATGTTTAGAATAATTAAAGTAAAATAAATGCTGTCAACTAAAAATTTTGAACGTCATAGCTACCTAGACATTATTTTCAACTGAAAAAAAAAATTATAAAACATAATACTATAATCCTATGCTTAAAATGTATTTTCTTGTGGCCGCCTGACAGCAACCTGTAAATCTGGCGCGACAGTGAACGTGTTAATAAGTAAATGTTGTTCAAATTATATCGTGTTTGATATCATTTTCATCAGAAAAATCTCACCAACATGTTAAAAAAAATTGCAGATGAAAAAAAGTAAAATTAAAGAAATTATATTTTTCTATTATGATTTCTGGAGCCGTGAAATCTGGTAAAGGAAACCGACTGGTGTAGCGTTGTACGCTTGACTGACTGCGAGCGAGATAACATAGGCGCAGGAATGACGCAGACCTAGGCGTAGGACCATCTATACTATCACTTGTAGAATCCAAACTTACTGACTCTTGTAGAGAATTTACTGTATTGCGTATTGCCCGTGAACGTTCGCGGAAAATCGAAAGTGTTTATTTATGTGACAGATCAAAGTGCCTTTGTACGCAAATATAGAAATGTGCATACCGTGAAATTCACGGTACAGTAGAAAGTATAAAGACGAGAAAGTGGTGAAAAGTGAGTAATAGATCGTAATGAAATGTAGAGTGAAAAAATTTAAGAAAAAATGATAAAAGATTAATTTGTATTAAAAACAAAAGATTTGTAGTATTGTGATCGTTGATACTGAAATTTGTTCGAAGGAACGTTAAATTAAGCGAAGATTCGTTTTCTGAAAATGTAATTACATTCGTATAGAGTTTTGATAATTAGAATAAGAATATCAATGTAAATTGTAGTAATAAAAAGTAGTAAATAATTAAACGGTACTAGTATCAAGAACTGACAAAGGAACTAGCCGAATAAGCATGGTAAAAGTTCCCCTAAACCAAATGAAAAATTTTAGCCCTCTGCCCCTATTGTTAGGGCAGTTATCGACCTAAACATCATTTTCATTTCATACTTGATTTCTTCTGTTCTGTCCGGCAGAAAATTATGAAAAAAATCTGAGATACTATAGCCCTAGTGTTACATATCTGAGAATTTTTTCAGATTTTTTGAATGAAAGACCCAATTTTCAAAAATTAAACAACATTTAAAATGTTATTTTAAAATTAAAATTCAATTTTGTTTCGAAGTTATCAAATCACAATATTTATATTTTTACAGTAGAAGCTGCCTGTCATGTTTATTAACGCATAATTTTTTCTGATTTTTTGGAAGCCTGCGTTATAGTTAAAAAAATTGAAAACCACTATTTTTTTATTCTTTATTTTGTAAGAGTGACCTTTAGTGACAACAAGAGATGTTTAAATTAAAAAAGAATACACCATTTCACTCCTTGAAATTCTACCTACAAAATGAGCCCCTTATATCTCGATATCGGTTCGAGAGGAAAATTTAATTAACGAAAAGGTTTCTGGAGGAAGATGCACTCGAAAATAGCAGAAATTGTCGCCGGTGTTGTAAAATCAGTATAACGACTTTCCCGGGACGTAACGTACACTATTCTTATGTTCGTTTCTTTTTCTCTCGTCTTAAACGAAAGTTTCGAGGAAAAACAATTCCTCGAAAGATTCTCACCGGTACTTCGTTCCACATGAATCCTGATAGGGACGTAA
>NW_017100331.1:1361545-1366256 GCF_001263275.1 Habropoda laboriosa | reverse complement strand
TCCGTCGTTACCCTGGCAATAAACTTCCTCTTACGCAACTCTTCAGCCCTTTTCGCCAACACCCACGAACAATCGTAATCATCCTCGTACTTGTAACTAGAAGGGACCTCCTGATCGTCTATAACAATTTCACGATCCCGCTGTGACAATAGCGATGTATATAGTATGTATGTACACATACAGGGTGTCGCGTAAGTAATGGTACAACTGGGAAGGGGATGATGCTACATAGAAAAATAAAATTTGTGCATAAATGGCTTAGTTTTCGAGGAAATTCAATATAAATATTGTTCACAAACTAACGCTTCCGCTCGTACTTTTATGTTAATAAATAGAGGTTACGAAACATTTCGTAAAGAAATAGTCTACGTAGAAAATGGTGCCAGTCTCCTGTAGCTAAACGATAGAATCGTACGAGCTTTCAAACAATTAAAGCCTGAAAATACAGTCCACGATTCTCTGATTCAAAGAGCAAGGATTTGTGTGCGTTAACAAGATTGTCTCTTTCAATAACTCGTTCAGTAATGCAAATATCTTTCTTTTAAATTTAATTTAATTTTATTTTACTAGCGATCAGAATACATTTCTATGAGCTAATTTGCTAACTTAGATACTGTTTTCAGCACCTCTTATAGCGTGATGAGAACTCGTCCATTGACAAGACCTCCTTAACCATCAATTAAGTCTGCTGGCCATAGAATGCAAATTTCAATTAAGCAAATCGTTAATAAATGTATTATCAGTACTGATCGTGACATTGGCATCGTTAATTGGTACAAACATAGGTCGAAATGTAGTTAACACACTGCTGACAGCGTACTATGAACTGACCCGAAACTTAAACACGATAAATTGACAAGTTCGTCGTGTGTAGCTTTTAAAAAATAGTTTTTAACACTTCGTTCAGTAACAGAAGTGTGGGTGTGAGAATTAGCGTATCTCGTGACCAACAGTTGGTAAACGAATGACGACAATTCGCGTCTCTCGTCATCAACGTGTTAAGTGAACATGTACCAGACAAATATTTAATTTTCTCGAAGACAATGTGAGGCGCCGTGCGACGCGCCTAGGCAACGACCGCGGGACCCAAGCCGCAGGGGGCCTTAGACAGGGAGCAGCGCAGGCTGCACCCCCACCCCACGGCTTGCTGGGCCCTAACGGCCAAAGAAGCATACAAAACCGGAGAAAGGGGCAGCGGCCCACACATTATCGTACCTAGCCATCGACTCTTACAAGTTGCAAAAAATTTTACACTTATTTTTGCACATGGAATCACCCTCTTTACTATCAGTCTCGAAACACCCTGTATATTGTACATCCGACATACGTAGCAACGAGAGAGTTCTCTCTTGAAAATCCTGCTTTACGATGACTTCTTTTACCATCGAACCTGCTATATACCGTCGACACGACGTTATACCGTTATCGATATCCTTTACAAACGTACATATTCTGTAATATGTTCGACATGGGCACGTCTGTTCTGATCGAGGTGAATGGTTTTAGAGAGAAAAAGAACCCAACAAAGGTTTACTGAAAATAAAATAAAAGAAGAAAGATAATCAGTAATGAAAAGAGGGATTAATCGATGTACACTGTCGTTTATTGTATTCGTAAAGAGAGTGTCATACGGTTTGAATTACATATCTTCTCGCCGAAGTTAGTATCATATTGTCACCTTAGTGTAAATTTTTTTTTTTTTTCAATTCATTATTTATCTAACGATTATCGCGTCTGGAATGGATACTAAATTGAGATCAATTTTTATTCGAGCACTCAAGTGGAACATGTGTCCCAATGAAAGGGTCAATACTACAACTCTGGATGTCATAAAACTAATTAGTAGGACAACTTAGTTCATTACAGAGTATTAGTATTAAATATGGTGTTAATTTGAAATTTATCCACTTTTAATATTTCCAAATACTGTTAGAGCTACGTATCTACCTTTAGCGTGCCACAGTTGCAAGAAAAATACGACTTATCCAGAAGATATCAATTTACGAAAATTAGGGGATGAAGTGAAACGAAAATAAGGAAAATTTAATTATGACATATTTTAAGAGGCACGAGGCTTTCTGTCGTAAACATTCTTACACTTTAAAATTAGTTTAAGCGTTATCGGATTTAAATAAATATATTTTTGTTAAGCAACCTTGGTGTAATAATTATTTTTACACCACGTCACTTCCAAAGAAGCAAAAATTAATACATAAAACAGCACAAAAATTCCCATATAGACGGGATCGTGTAAATTGTCGCGACATAGAAATTGAACAAAGCGAGTAACTTTCTCATTGCCGAAGAGGTATTAAAGAACAAATAGCGTTTCGTTTTCATGGAAATCACCGAAGATTTATTTGACACGATACCCGAAGCCGGCACGAGAAAAGAATGTAAATCCCGTATTCACGGTTCGTTCTTCATGCCAATGAACGGTTTTTGGTAGTTGAGAATGATAGAAAACAATGGTGCTCGCAATGGGAAAAATCTCCGACAGGAAGATAAAGCGCCCAGAGGGAAGCTACACGCAAGATAATTCCTTTCCACTATATACTTGTCATCGAATCGATCGGATCTAGCTAGGGGAAAAAAGGTCCCCAGAGTCTGATTACCAACGTGGTATCAACGACGCGAATGATTAATTTACGCGGAGGTTTTGTGCGGTGGCCGATGCGCCTTTTAAAGTAACTTCTGTTACTTCGCTTAAACGAGCTAGTGAAATTACAACCCATTAAACCGGAAGCTAAAGTGGAGTGCTCGAGTGATGTGTACAATTTACTTCACGATCGTCTCAGTTGCTAGATTATATTCAAATTTGCGATGTAACGTCTGAACTTTGGCAATTAATTAGGGAATGGACACATTTTAGTTATAAAATTAATACTAGAACTACCAGCCGGGTGAAAATGAACCATTCCAAAAGTGAATTTTTGAAACGACGTTCAGTTAGAGAAAAGAAATAACCTGAAATACTATCAGTAGGAGATAGTGAACATCAACCTATGGTGAAAAATGGTTTAGCACCCACAGTCCGACACTTTGGCCACGATGTTCGCTTGAATTAAATCCTGTTGACTTTTTCTTGTGGGATTCTTTTAAAAATAGGGCGTTTTATTTCAATAGACGACACGAAAGAAGGAATTAAAAGAAACTGTTCAAACGTGAGAACTGAACAAGTGAACAATGTAATGAAAAATGTAAAAGAAAGGGTGAAAAAATGTTTAGAATGTAATGATGGAACGTTTGAGAATTTGTTGTAGATGTCCAAATAAAAAGTTAAGTATTTCGAAAAGTATCGAGTGTTTCATGATTTTACTTAATACTTCTTTACTCAGAATGACACGAAGAATCAATTCCTGCAGAAAAATCGTAGGATTCCGTTTAAAAAACAAGTGCAATTGCACTTTACAACTGCACCGATGCAGTCTGCAAAAAGTCGCAACACACGATGATAGAGCTTGTGAAACAATGCAAAATCTTCTACAATTTTTTCCTATCTTCGATAGAAACAGAGCAATAGTCCGACCAAGTTATTAGACTCACCCCGTATAGGTTAGGTTAGGTACAAATGAAAGATATGCCCAGTATTCCGCTCGCGTTAGCAATGCCACAATAAAAGACTGAATTAGGTTCTTTAATCATATAAGTATTTCAGTCTATTAACGAACACTGTTATACATTTTTATACATCGAATGAGTGTACGTGTGACAAGACAAAATGGCGCATGAATGAATAAGGAAATAACGTATTACAAACCTTTAAGTCCTTTTCATAGCCACGAGACTAAAAATAATAAAATAAACTTGTTCGTGTGAAAACACGGTGAAGAGGAACGTTTTAGCACATCATTAGCACATGTGTAAATTTTCATACATCGTGAACCGAAGGCTTCGTTGATCGTAGTAACTCGAGTCATTAACACATGCGCGGTATTAACAGGTCTAGTATTAGATTAGAGGAGTTAACGAGAAGTTAGTTTAGGAATGCCAGTTAGTTTGTCGATAAATGGAACTTCCAATTTGTAGAACACTAGCATAGTTTGCCGCGTGGCGCGACCCTCTACGTTTGACGCAACAATCAAATCCTTGATTTATGTGGATTGCTATTATACGCAGTAATTCTGTTTCCCGTGCAGTTTCATGGACGCGTGCATTCGAACGATATTGCGTCTCATATGTGAACCATTTCATTAAATCGGGTTTGTTGCCGATATATTGATAAGCATGTTACACAATATTCACGTCGAACATCATTAGGTGAACATTTCTTCTATTGCTATGCAAACAAGTTCGTTTTGTTCATCTTGCAATTTGATTTCTCTGATATTTTATCCATACTACGTAAAGTTCAAATTTGCTATATAAAATTAATAAGCCATTAACTAGTTCTACAAATATACGTAATAATGCTACAAATAAAAAATAATACAAGTTCGTGTTCGTTCAGTCTTTTATCTCTCATCAGAAAAATTTATGAAGTTCAGTTAGACTCAAACAATGAATAGTACTGTCTTCAAATGTACTTTGAAAAATTTTTTAAGAATAACACAAATTCCAAATTTTCAAAGCAACAGTAGTTTTTAGCAGATTAATGTAGAAATTTAAAAAATTCATTTGCATTACTTTAAATTTTTACTAAAATAATAAAAATAAATGAAATTTTATTAAATAAAATTAAATTATATGAATGAAATATATTAATCGCACG
>NW_017100331.1:1352162-1353635 GCF_001263275.1 Habropoda laboriosa | reverse complement strand
TTATTAAATAAAATTAAATTAAATGAATTAAATATATTAATCGCACGTCTTTGTATTCCTGTTTCTACATTATGAGATAAATCAGTAATAACAATTTACATAGAGACGAACAGAAGCTTATACCCGAAAGAACTAACAAACTACTAGGTTCAAACCTTTAAAAATCGCGCGAAAATGAGACGCATGCGCAAACCGAAAACCTTACACGTACGTGGCTCATGTGGCGCCCCGTAGTGGGAATGCTGAAACGCGCCAAATTCAAATTGTGCAGCGGTGTAACCGAAGCAACGAACAAAAGAATTTGATAACATATGTATAAAATATATATTGTAAAATGTCATTAATTACTATTTGCAATTACTCGTTTAAATAAATGTTTATCGTCGTTGTTACGCACAGGAGCATTGCTGAGGTGTAAAGCACTCGCTTTAAAGAATATATGTACTAATGAACAAATGCGGGATACTAATCAAATTTATCCTTAAATAATTTTATATAGAATCTTTAATCTAATTGGAGATTATTATTTAACGAAAACATATTGACACTGAATAATGAATATCAACGACGCTTGAACAGGCATTCGCTTTTCCTCGCTCAGAGAGTCTAGACGTATTATTTTGTAATAAAAGAAAATAGTTAAAACATTTCGTTCATTCTTATTCTTATCAAGTTCAAAAATCCATACAACACTTATTATTTTTAACTCCTTTTATAATGAAATTGACGGGCAATTTGTACACTTAATGAAACAAATTTCAATATAAAATAATTTGAATAAATTTACTTATAAATCTACTTTCTAATTCATACTGGACAACATTAAAACCTGCAATTATTTGTAAAATGTTTGAACAGACCATATACTTACAAACAATTCCATTTAAAGTCAAGACTTACAAAGGATGGAGTAGTAATTTCGCGCCATTAAAATATTTCGTTTATTTCTCGAGATATGAAAAATTATCGATAAACGTTGTATCAGCTAGACCGTAAAGTGCCAATAACAATTTTTTCACACACAGAGACATGTAAAAAATTACATAATCACTGTCATTTGTTTAAACAGCAAGTTTTAATTTTTTTCATCCTTAATCCAATGAACAATTTCAACGTCTTATTCGATGCAATACAGAGACGCTCTTAAGTAATAGTGGCTTCCATCGAAGCAGTATTACACTCGCCAAATTATTGAAGCGGCTCTTACCCCTATCTTTAGCATCGAATAACCATATACTATAGGTCGTTTAAATCGCCTGAATTGAAGGTTAGGAAAATATAGTATGCTACTTTAAAAAATGAAAATGAACCTTGGACGTTCCGACACGCCCCTAAAGTGGCATTATATGTATGTAGGTAGGCATTATATAATAATATTTCTTTATAACAAAGATACTCTGCGTGGGCAATGTTATTGTTCCATTCAGTATTTTTTTACGTTTTACCTTACATTCGGAAGTTTATCATTCTCAA